>NC_134408.1:61873704-62173704 GCF_038048845.1 Mixophyes fleayi
CAAAGAGTGTCTAAAGATTTGAAGGGTGTGGGAAAGTCTGATTGAGCGTGGTAGGGAATTCCATAAGTGGGGAGCAGCACTGGAGAAGTCTTGTAGGCGGGAGTGATCGGTGGTTGCCAGAGACGAGACAAGACACGTTTGCCCATTTCCCCTACTTCCAACACATTAACTTCAAGAAGTAACTGTTCACTTGCTGCTTAATATATACTATCCTTTGGCATGTGCCATTGTAACGAGACAATCAATGTTATTCTCTGCATTTATCAGTGGTTTTGATGTTGTGAATGATCGGTGTATACACACACACATTTTAAGCACTCATTTCCCACAAGCTATTATAGTTTTTTGTTTTTTTTATTAACTAATTAGTGGTTATCTTTACAGTAACTAACGACAGTGAAGTGAAGTGCTAATTTGAAAATATCACAACAGTGTCAAAATCTTACTCTTTCAGAAAAAGAAAAGAACAATCAATCGCTTATAGAATTTTTATGTAACTCACAAATATTGTAAAAGTAGTGATCATGATTTTTATGTCACTTAAAATTAACTTTTAAGTTAATTGATGCAAATAGTGAATTTGAGATATCTACATTGCCCAGCATGGGACAGAATGCATCAACTTCTATGTCATTACCAGAATACAACAGGTTTTTAGAGATATGGTCTAGTCAGCTTTGACAACACAATATAAACTGAATATTCAATGAACCAATTATCCCAACATATAGAAACCTATACGCTCCATAAAGAATGGAATAAGTTGTCTCAATGAACCTTTACCAAATGTATTGTATGGACAATAGTAATGAACATAGTAACCTTCTGTTTGAAATATTCTAAAGAATGTGTGGCACTCCTAAAAGCAGTTTATGTACAGGATACTACTTGATTACTTACCATGGATATTGAAAGCCTATACACATCCATATTGTGTAAAAAGGCGGAATAGAGGCAATCCACCATTTCATCATGATACATGAGACACAAGCTTCCGGATTTTTTTATGCATATTAGTGGAACAATTTTACAATATTTTTCAATTTAATGGGCAACAACAATGTTAACAGGAAAAAGGCACAGGTATGGGTTCATCTTTTGTGTTGAATTATACTAACATTTATATTAGCCAGTGCGAAAATACACACTTTGTGACCAACAAAACCAGTTCTTCAAAAATATACACTTTTATTGACTATATTGAAGACATACAGTGATAATACACAAACATTTCTATCAATACACACACAGTACTACAGAGAATCCGAGACTCAAATATGAAATATCATAAAATTCACTATTTTGCGGGGATTTGTTGATTTATTAAGGTCAAGAGAAGATACAAACTATATTTTATAGAAAATCTGCAGAATAATGTTCTTCAGAAAAAACACATGATAAATAACAAAAAGTCAATTTATGAGAGCTGAGATGTAGTGATAAGATTCAATCAACAAGATTCAGCAAACATTTTTTTTTTAAAAAGGCTATCCCACATTATTGTGGATAAGACAATATCCTACATACAAACTCAATAAACAATATAAATTCCATAAAATAAAGAAACCACAAGTAATGAAGTCAAATGTTTTACTTATTACACCAAAACATTCATATGTGAAAATTTGTATTTGTTTTTACTAAAACATCCATGCTTAGTATATAAGGGAGGTACAAATGTGGCTGATATTCGGATTCACAGCTCTTATATGAAAGAGAAAAATAAACAAAGTATAAAGAAAAGTTTTTATTCACACATATACATATGCCTCATTGCTACTATGTATCTTAACTCCTTTCCACTTCCTTTCTGATTTAGTACCTATTTTCTACTACTCCTGCCACCTCTCCCTCCACTCACCTTATTCTTTATCACCATCACCTCACTTCTTAACTTTTCACTGCATATACTTTAAATTCACAATATCAGGCTTATCTCTAGCCTTATCATAGTTTGCTCCTTTCTCCCTTCCGTCCTCTCCCTACTTCCTTCTGCTCCCATTATCCAACCTTCCTTCTCCTCTATCCCTTCGTCCCTCCATCTCCCACTGTTAATCTCCTGCTACTCTGCCTCACTGCCCCTCTTTCATCTTCCCCTTTCTCCTGTCCCTGCCCCCCTGGTAGTTCTTGCTTCTCTTCTCTCTGCTACCCTCTTCCTACCTTTCTCCCCCACAAAATAGGTTCTTGCTCTTGTTTCTCCCATCTATGTCCCGCCATGATGAGTCCCATCTCCACTGGGTGTGGGGTCCCCTCTTAGCACTATTTCTCACCCCATTCCCCCCTATTCTCCCTTTCAGCTTCCTTGCTCAATCCTGCCCACCCTTGCAATCCTGCAACTCCAACAACCTCATCCGTATCTTTTCCATATCTTGTGCTCTCTGTAATAGAGAAAAAATCAGGCGCTAGTTACAATCAATAATACCCCATTCATATTGCACCAAAACCCCAGGTTTCTGCAGGGCAAAGCCCAGACGACCCGGGCCGAGGTGCAGTATGAATGGTCCCAGATCTAATTTCTGGATCATCAGACCTGGGTCTTTGGTGGGGTAATTCCCGAGTCTGCCCCGGGAAGCTTGCACTATGAATGGTGCTACTCGGGTTTTTCAACCTGGGTCTCACCAGACACAATGCTAAAGTAAAAAAAAAAACATCACAAGAGGAGCCAATCAGAGCTTCTCTTGTGATGTTGCAATGGAGGCCCTGGGCAGACCCATGTTCAGTATGAACGCGGTCTACCTGGGAATTTGACTCCGTGGGAGCCACTGCCCCCGGCAATATTCTGGGATCTTATACCCAGGATATTGCCTGGGTGGCAGTATGTGTCACGAACTTACTTTCTCCTCGTTCCCCCGTCGCTCCGTCTGTGCCAGAAGCCGCACTTCTGGGTTCGGCGGTCACATGACCACAACTCGGAGCGGGGGCTTTGAAATCTCTGCTCCTATTTAAAACCCACTCTGACACTCGGTGAGTATCAGAGCAACTTACCTGGTTGCTGGCTCCTGTTCTTGGAATTCCTTGTGCCTGCTCCCTCGTAAGTGTCTCCTGTGTACCAGTCCCTGCTTATATTACTTTCCTGGATCCCCTGTCCCTGTGTACCGACCCGGCTTGCTGACCATTGTGATTGCCTGTGACTCCTACCCGGATTGTCTGACGTCTCTTTGCCTCCGCTTGTACCTCTGCCGCCAGTCTGTGTACCGAACCCGGATTCCTCCACGCTGCACCTGCCCGTCTATCCTATACTATGTGCACCGGCTGTCGTCCTACATCTTCTCTACCGGCTGCTCCATCCGCTATACTACAAGCCTGAGGACCGCGACCTGCGTTTCCTGGCAGCTTAGTCCATCCCACCTTGCGGCGGTTCTTGGTGAACGCCGGGGAGTTCATTAGACTTCGCACCTCAGGTAAGACAGCGCTAATCAAGATTAGTACCGAATCCAGCTAATCCGTTACAGTATGAAAGCGGTATAAATGATACTTATCTGGTCAGCAGCTCTCTGTAGAACAGGTATTGTAGCCTGTTAATGGTAACATCAGAAACAGAAAAATAAGTGAGTGCTGACAATGGATACTAATGAAAATATATTTGTTAAAATAATAAAATTAGTTTTTTTATATAGCCAAACTTATCTGGCTTATCAAATCATGCCCAACAATCAGTAGACAGGTACTCATAAAGATTTCTATATCTTGCTCTTTGAACAAGCATTAATTATTTGCATATGTCCAGCAAACATGTTTTACACATATTGTCCACAATCTTCCAGATCATAGGATATTCAGACCAAATATATAAGTGCCCTAAGGCAGTAGCATAAAGAATGGCTTGTAATATGCTTCCCTATTGGGGAAAAATGATCCTCAGCACAGCTAAAATGCGACGTGGATCTCTGTTTCTGCAATATTCACTGTTCTTTCTGTGCAGAATTATGGAAAGCAATGACTTAATTTGATTAGGAATTACGTCCTGAAACAGCTCAAAAGCTGTAAGGCCGTGTTTGGCGTTTGAGTAGCTAAAGAAAGAGTCTCCTCGGTCTCTTTTTAGTACAGTGTGCAGCCTGATTGCTGTCAATACGTGGGCATCACCTGACACCTTTCTCCAGCCCTCAAAAGGCGGTTTCTTCAGAGGTAAATAAAATGAATACAGCGGCACCATCTATGCCGAGCAACAGCGATCTGACATTGATCACAGGGGACTGATTAGGCAAATCCTGTTCTTTGTTGACACTACTATAAAGCATCTAATACAATTACTGTATTTCCCCATGTATAAGACGCACCTTTTTTTCCAAAAATTTGAGGTCTAAAAACTCGGTGCATCTTATACAGTGGTAGCAGGAGGATCCAGGGGGGGGGCAGCGGTACAGTGGCAATTTGGGAGGGGGGGGGAGCAATTGCAGGGGCTTGCTGCCGGCGGCTGCACACTATGTGCAGGTCTGTTCGGCAGAGACAGGCAGGGAGAGTGTGCTGGCCGGCTGCTCTGATTGTGTTTAAAACACAATCAGACCATTCGGACCTGCACATAGTGTGCAGCCGCCGGCAGCAAGCCCCTGCAATCTCAGCACATTAAGCACACTTTTTGACAGCTAAGGCTGCCGGCAATTAAGGTGCGTCTTATACATGGGAGTGACTTATACCTGGGGAAATGCGGTAATTCATTTTGATCATGATATTCTTGATCTGAACTTATCATATTAACACAATAATAATCGTAATAGCCAAATAAAATGATTAAGACATATTCAATGTATACATAAAAAAACAATCCATATAATCATATATTACACGACTAGGTCGTAATCTATTACATTTTGTTTATTAATTATTGTATTAATTGTATTGAGATGTGTGGCGGACCTGGGTCCTGATTACTATATATATGAATTCAGGCAGTAATTATTTCGTACATAATAATCAATCACAGTGACTTTTCTTATATCCATAAATCTTTAGCTGTAAATCTGTATTAATTATTCACAATAAGTGTGTATGGATCCCTAAATCACTAATATCCATTATTAAAAAGCTATACAAACATATAAACACAATTGGGTGTCTGTGGTGTAAAGGATTCATCTATATATATTGACTTTCATCTGTTTGAATGTAAGCATATTACCATTGGGGTCCAAGGAGATATCACAGTACTCTATCACAGATATTGGGTGTCTTTATTGTGAAGGATCCATTTTTTCACAGGGTGTTGTGCTTTAGTGTAGAATGTACTTCACTATGTACGATATTTCTCTCTTCTTTTATATGAAGTGATGTTCTTCATCTATGGAATAGTGAAGATAGAAAGACTGCTATTGAGACCTGGATTGAATTTTGGTGACTGCAATATTCCAGTATTCTGATGTGACACAATCTAGCTATATTTGCTGTACCTCCTTTTGTATTTAATAGATATGAAATCAATCCACACAACATTGCGCTGTAGGTCATAATAAATTTATGAATCAATCCCAATGATTGATTCGTAAACACTTAAACCTCCTAACCATATTTTTAATTAAAAGAATTATACAATTGTTAAGAAATATGATCTCTCCTGTTCGTCTGACCTGTCATCCATGCATTACTACTGCAACCATGTGTAGGGTCAATCCTGCAGTTCACTGATTCAGCTGGTTGATAGGTAAATAGCAACAAGTTTCTCTTCAGTTCCAAGTCTGGCAGCTTCAGTGGTGCTATTACCACACCCATGCAGCTAATTATTCTGCAGTTTCTGATTGGTGCTACTGCTGCCTTTAAAAACCTCTTCCTGGCAGCATACTAATGCTGGTAATAGTTTCAGGTTGACCTGCTTTGTATCCTGACCTGTTCTGTTATCAGTTTTTGATCTGAATTGTTTAAAGGATTTTGCTGTTTTCTCCACTCCTGACCCTTGGCTTGTTAATTGGATCTAATTGGACAGATAGTGATACAGTATCACTATCTGCCCTGACTTCTTGTTTGTGTAAAGGATTCTACTGTCTTCTCTTGTTCCAGACCTTGGAAAGTTTATTACTCTGCATTTACCCCTGTTTATTTGGCTCTAAGTCCAGCTCCCAACATCCTGGTTGCTCACTGTCGAAGTCGTATAATTGGATGAAAGAAAGTATATTGATTAATATTGTTTTACCGTACGATTGCGATCAGTACGCCACGTGTTACGTGTCATGGCGCAATCGCACGATAAAGCACGCATGCATACACTCGCACTTTCACATTAATTTATATATATTTCATATTCATAATGGTTCCATTCCACGGTCGTTTATGAGCAAATGTTATTTGGTTTATAGTTATATATTATAAGGTTATATGTACACTTTAGGGATATTTTAGGTTCAGGTCACAAATCCCCTATTTATTCGCAGACGTCTGTTCAATCGCTGAACTGATCGCACCTTGCGTATGCTAGATATGGATTGTAGTGAATAAATGGTTAAGAATGATATTGTCTGTGTACTGCTAATAGACCAGTTTGAACCAGTTCTTGGCAGGAAAACTAAGTATGTATCATCTGGAGAGCAGACCCCCACCCTTGGAGGGGGTTGTTTGAACTGGCCAATGACCTGCATTACACTGGACCCTCCTGAAGCCTGAACCTTTGGAAGCAAGCCAACTCATCTGTATTGTTTTCACTGTATCACTAAGTGTTTATATACAGCTTTCTGAGACCAGCTAAACAGTCATCTCTGACCACAGTCTTCTGGACTGAAGGACTGTAGCTGGTACCAGCGGAGCTCAGCGGGCGCGGCGTATGTATGTATGTATAATATATCGGCTGTACTGTACTTTACTTATTTATTGAACTGCTAAACTTTTGCTTTTGCTAAATAAATTGCTTGTGCTTTGGAACCACACAAATCGCTTAGACAATGCTTATTGGAAAACAATGAAATTACTTTAATAATTTTGGGGCTCGCAGTTGGTGGTTATGCTACCGGACGATACACAACACATATGGATTTCGGTTCCTCAACAAAGGGTGGAGTGACGCGTCATATACGGGAAAGAACAGAACGCAATTTGTTCAAAACCTGTTGTTCATTCTGTGTTGTGAAACCGAATGTCCGTTGTTGCATAATCTAAGGAATGCTAACTTGAATCTAGGGACAAGACTATGTGTACTTCCTGGATTTGCGTATGTGTACTTCCGGTGTTGTTGCCACGTGTTTAAACAGTCGTTTTGATAGTTTTTTATATGTATAGTATAATTACTTGCTAAAGCCTCTGAAACATTATTACTATTGTTTGGAAAATAGATTTTATGCGCAGAAAAGGTGTATATTGTGTGATTTTGTGGTTTGGATACACAAAGGGCTAGATTTACTAAGCTGCGGGTTTGAAAAAGTGGGGATGTTGCCTATAGCAACCAGTCAGATTCTAGCTTTCATTTATTTAGTACCTTCTACAAAATGACAGCTAGAATCTGATTGGTTGCTATAGGCAACATCCCCACTTTTTCAAACCCGCAGCTTAGTAAATCTAGCCCAAAGAGTTTATTTACTGTTGAAAAGAGAGAGGGACAAAGGTACTGTTTGAAAAGAGAACAGGGTATTTTGGTAGTATAGGGTGACAATAAGTAGTATACGGTATGGTTTTTAGTAGTATACGGTGACTAGAAGTAGTATACGGTGTGGTTATTAGTAGTATACGGTGTGTAGTTTAGTAGTATACGGTGATTATTAGTAGTATATGGTGTGGATTTTTGTAGTATACGGTGACAATAAGATCTATACGTTGTGAAGTTTGGTAGTATGCAGTGTTAATAAGTAGTATACGGTGAATTGAAGAAGTATATGGTTTGAATAAGTAGTATACAAGGTATACGGTGAAAACAGGTTTCTAAGCAAATGTTAGAAATGGTTGATGAGGGTAAGGAAGGGCCGATTGGTTCGGCGAGGTTTCAAATGTTTAAGAAATATGGTGTGCACGCAACGGCGTATTACGACAAATGGGTCAAGATGACCAAGGATTGTGAGAGACCTTTTCCAAAGATTTGTAGTTTCAATTCAGAGTTGTTGAATAATGTTACAGATAAAGTACGGTTGATTAAATCAACAAAGACGAGAATTGAACATTGTGGCAACGAGAAGGCTACACGCGGCAAGACAGCGCGTGCACAGCGGAAGTATGCATTGCGCAAAGCGCGCACACAACGGAAGTAAGCATTACAAAGCGTGGAGAACGGAGCGCAAGCATGCCCATGGCGCAAAATTTCGTTGGGGTGGTAAGTACAGCCGATACCAAAAATGTTAAAAATGTAATGAGTAATTTGTATGATGTATTAAGCTATGATGAGAGTAATGTTTCAGAAGAAGAAAATGAACCCACCATCAGTTCAGCCATTGCCCATGCCAGTAACATGCAAGAGGCATCACACGGACAAGGAAACGGAACGGTCCCACCAGCAGGGGCAGTGGCTGAAATTTGTGAGAATAATATAGAAATTAATAGAAAGGGGGACATTCATTGCACTGCAACAGTAATTCCAGAAGTAGTCCAGAATGTAGTGATTTGGTAGGTTTACATCCTGTCCGCACAATAGCAGTTCCCAATGGGAAGGTGGACAAAGATGGTGTAGTTCCCATAAAACATGTAGAAATGCATTGTCCATGGACTAGATCTGAAATGTTTTCAATTATGTTTGATTTCCCTGATCCTAGAAAAGATTTGGCCAAGTGTCAGAAGTTTATTAGATATTTTGGTAATGTATATGAGCCAACTAATAAAGATTGGCGAGTGGTGTTGAGGGCCTGTCTTCCTCTCGATACTGATATACAAAAGTTTATTAAGAATTGTATGTTGGAGAAGGATAGATCCTTAACAGAGGATGATAATCAGGAAAATATTAAACGTAGAATCTCACAGTTAGCCTTATATTTTCCAGTGTTAGTGAACTGGAGCAAGATTCTCACTATCAAACAAAAGGATAGTGAGATGGCAACATACTATTTTACTAGCTCTGTCAACAATGACTAAGTACACAGGGATATCAGATATAGAAGATAATGTGCACCACAGGGAATTAACTGTTGCAGTACTAATGGATGGTCTCACGGAGAATCTAAATGCCAGGGTACAAACCTCTTTACCTAGCTGAAGAGGCATCACGGTAGATGCTCTTAGAGAGTCTGCCGTGGGGCATGACAAAAATATAGGTAAAATGAAGAAGCACGAAGGTTAAGGATGATAAGTATCCAGGTTTTAGAGGGACTGCACACATGACCACAAGCTGACAACACACACAGAAAGAGGTAGGAGACAATAAAGTGTTACAACTGCCATAAAGAGGGACACATAAGGAGATGTTGTAAAGAGAAAAGATTGAGGAAACCTAGCAAAGGCCTGTACAGAAAGGACAAGCGTGGAAGCAGAGAGACTTGGGCCACCTAAGGGGGAATTACATAGATACCCACAGAGAAGGCTACACAAGTATCAAAGGTTTCTCAACAGTTGCCCGCACATGTTTTAGCAGCAAATACTTTGAGGGAGAACTATAGTCAACTTTAAAGTTCAGGTCATACCTGTAGTCCTACAACCAGGCAGGGTAAATGTTATTTAGTGGTAAGTATCAGTGTGCAGGTTTAGAAAGAAATTGATTTAAAAGTGTACTTTCCTGTTATTGCTTGTTTATTTTATGTTGTTTTGTGTTTGCTTTCCGCTGGCCGATGGTAAAGAATGAAAATGTTTGTTTTTCTTTGTTATTTGAAAATAACTATATTGTTCTTCTTTTTTCATAGATAAGGACAAACAAATAGATACAGATATATGCTTAGTAATCAAGGGGATTAAAAGAGGAGTGCAAAAATTTATCTTGAAAGACAAATTAACAATGGATCATTGTAACACTCTGTTAGTTGCAGTGGCTCATGATAATTTAAATGGCTGAGATTCATTAATCAAAATGAAGTATGTACATACTTTGCTCTAATGTTGTTTTTATGTATTTCAGGTAGAAACACATGTGAGATACAAAGTATGAGTAACTAAGTGTTAATCTCTCACTTCCCTATTGTAGTCAGGAAGTCTGTTGCAAAGGTATATAGTTATTGTGATACCGAGTTCCATATGAGCTAACGATTAGTGGAATAAGTAGAGCCATTTTCCCATAGTATCCAATTCAGCTGTCATGTTTGCTGTAAAATCTCCTTTTCTGCTTTTCTGTTTGTTTTCAAATCCTTGTGCTCTTATTATTTCTTTGCTTTCCTATTTCACAGTCTTTACATCTCTTGTCAGTATCTCACTCGTTTCTTGTAAAAGACATACAGAAATATGTAGGCATGGGCTCATTCTTGGTGCTAAGACATTTGTGACATCAGACGGAGTCAGGGATACACACACTAGATTGACATAAGTCACATAAGCAGCTAGGGTTTTTTTTATGTGTATAAATGCTGCTGATTTTAAGTAGAAAGGTTTTTGTTGTGGAAATATGATTCATGTTTTATAGGTTGCATATCTGCCTTTTTGTCTCCTGTGCAAAGTGTGCCTCTATATATGCACAAAGTGTGGAGACAGGAGATCGCTGGAGGTTAGACATACAGATATGCATTTCTGTGTAGAACATTGGAGTAGAATTTTTGCCACAAGACCTGACATAATGTGAAACCCTAGAAAATGTAAAATTTTCATGTTTTATATTTTTTCACTGTTAGACAGACATGTACCTTCTCACTTAGCCAAGTAGATTGAAAATGGCGTTTGAGTTGGCAGAGGGAAAATCAATTGATATACATTGGTCTTCAGAATTTTATTTCTAGTCTAGGGGGCGACGTTGAGGTGACTGAAGAACTTTTTATAGCAATGGCAGTACATGAGTAGGACATTACATGGAGGACTTGTGACAGTGTCACAGTTACCAACTGAAGCAGCTGTTAGTAAAGTCCACACTTACACACACGACTGTACATGACTGTCACACCAGGGTGGACATGGCTGTCAAATAGACAGCAGGGTTTTATGTGACAGCTGACAAATATGTATATGTTTTGGCTTTTTTTTCGTTGTATTGTTTTAAACTGTGTATACACACATACGCACACACACACACACGCACGCACACACAAATTACTTAATATATGAGATTTGTTTTACCTGAAGAACAAACAGTCTGGAAGGTGAAGGGAGGTGGTCAGGAGTCTTCTAGACCCTGGAATGATGGACAAGGTAGACCAGTAGCTTCCAGAGCGTATCTTCCAGACCTAGTAGAGGCAGCACATGGTCTGGCTTAGCTGGGTACAGAAGGTATGTGCGAGCTGGTAAGAGTATATTGGGGTGCACCAGATGTTTCTTCTCAAGCTAGTAGGAAGGCAATGTCCTGTCTTGATTGAGAGAGTGTCAGGAAGGCAATACCAATAGAGCCATCCCATACCCCTCCTATAGATGGACTTTCTCCTGGTAAAACAAATCCACGTCATCCAATTACCACCTTGCAGGATCCTCAAGTGTGCACTGGTGTACTGATTAAATATATCTGGGTAAAGGTGTATTCAAATGTTTCTAATGTATTACTCTGTCATACTCAGGGCTTTTGTTATTCGATGTGGTATCCCTAGAGTTATAAAAGATGATAGGGGTATTCAGGTTATTGGTAATAACTGTATAACGTATGAGCAGTGATAGTGAGTTACATACTTTTGATTAGCCACAAACCAGTGGGAAAATAACTTAACGGTACTAGCTAGAACGAATTAAATAGAATGAGGGTTGAAATTCGGTTGGAGTGGCTGGTAGCTTTGGCCACTAGTCCTTCTCACTATCAAAATCACTCCTAAACTGCCTCTTAACTTGTTGTCTTGTGAAATGTTTTTGACTTTTTCTTGTGATGAGTTTGTAATAGAGAGACTGTTCTAGACCTTGAGAGGAAAAGCAAATAGTGAGACAGCAACCGAGAACGTTCAAAACACTGTCTCCTGAGGTGTTGCACTAACTGTTATGATGTTGGACTGGGAGAGTAAGTTGTGGAACTTTAATTTCCTATGCTCAGGTTGTTTGACAGACCAGCATCACGTCATTAAGGGTACCAGAGAGACACTGGTACCCATTCCATCCACTGCAGAGGAGTCAACACCCAGAGAAGGTTCCAATTATACTCGTGAATCTGTTCTGGGAGACCCCAATTGCAGTTAACAACACCTGAGCCAAGGACTTTGCAAAGACAGTTGTCCAGCATGAAGTAGTAGTTTTTCATGTTCTGTGTTTCTCTTATCTTATTCTCTTTTCAGGACAGTCAATTCTTTCAATTGTGAACAAGTGACAGAGGCTGGTTCAGGTAGTGATATTGAGGAGTTGGGGATGAAGGAGAAGGTGTTAGCACAACCAGTCCAACCAATTACTCTATTCAATTCAGGGGTAAAGGAAAATTTGAAAACCTAGGAGCTTGGAAAAAGTGTGAGTCTGAGGAGTATTATGTCCGTAAATACGTTGACCCCATAGTTGAAGAGAGGTGCATCCAGTGATGCCAGTCCAGTAATATTCGGACTTGAGCAGACATCCTTGAGAATGAGTATCATTCTTGGGTGGGTAGGGTTTTAGACCAAACTAAGTGCAGGGTGTGCTTTCAAGTGCCTCAGAGATTATATAGAGTAGGACTAGTTCTCTTTCCACTAATTATTCCTGAGGTACCCGAATTATGGAGTGGGAGGTCACTGGGTGAAAGGTAAAACAGCTAGGTCCCTTAGTTTGAAGTCTCCCAATATTTGGCAGGCCGATCACTGTTTCACGTACAAAGAAACTTAAGTATTGGGAGACTGGGAAGAACGAACAGACAACAGTCCGCCCCACAAGTGTTGAAGAGAGGAAATGTTGATATTATTGGAGTGTATATTTTAATTTAGGTTGATAATGTTATTGGTGAACATGCAGTGTTTAAATGTTGTCTGAGCTAAAAGATATGCGTCGGACAGATGAACATGTTAGAACATTGTAGAATATTCTATATTGTTGATACATGTTCTATTGCACCCTTGAAGGGCATACAAAAGGTTATCTCCAAGCTCCAGAGGTATATGTTCTATAGTAAAATAAAAAAATTGTTTCTAGGATTATGACTCTCTTTTATGGTAACCTGTCTGAGATCTACAGACATTGTGATCATACACAAAGGGGGACTTACATTACAGAGCAATGAAACGTGTTACTGAGATCCTGCATATAAAATCTTTAAGGTTATAGTTTATTGTACTATCAAAGGGTGGAGCTGTTGAAGTCGTATAATTGGATGAAAGAAAGTATATTGATTAATATTGCTTTACCGTGCGATTGCGATCAGTACGCCACGTGTTACATGTCATGGCGCAATCGCACGATAAAGCATGCAAGCATACACTCGCACTTTCACATTCATTTATATATATATTTCATATTCATAATGGTTCCATTCCACAGTCGTTTATGAGCAAATGTTATTTGGTGTATAGTTATATATTATAAGGTTATATGTACAGTTTAGTGATATTTTAGGTTCAGGTCACAGGAAGCATGTCATGTTTGGTATCATTCTAATCCCCTATTTATTTGCAGATGTTCGGTTCAATCGCCCAAATTGATCACACCTTGCGTATGCTAGATATGGATTGTAGGGAATAAATGGTTAAGAATGATATTGTCTGTGTAATGCTAATAGACCAGTTTGAACCAGTTCTTGGCAGGAAAACTAAGTATGTATGGGAGCAGATCCCCACCCTTGGAATGTTGACCCCCACCTTTGGAGGGGGTTGTTTGAACTGGCCAATGACCTGCACAGCACTGGACCCTCCTGAAGCCTGAACCTATGGAAGCAAGCCAACTCATCTTTTTAAAAAGGAGTAATGTAATGTATTAGCTTGTCTTCTAAAATCATCCAACACAAAACAGTTCCTCCGAACACGGAGGAACTGACTGTTAGGAATACTGTCTTTCCATCCTCTGTGCATGACTGCTTCCGTATTGTAGATCAACTAATCCACATCCTTAATGTAGGTCTCAGTAACAATTTTATTATCCCTCGCCGACAATGCTACATCCAAAAAATTAATATGTGAATAACTATGGTAATTTGTGAACCTAATACCAAACATTGTGATTTAAGGGAGAAAGAAACAATGTGATTATCCCACATCTCAAATTAAAACCAAATCATCAATATTTATGCCATAGAGAACTAGGCTTGCCCAAATATAGAATCCCATGTGTACCTCTTTTTAAAAAGAGCCATATAGAAGTTCGCAAAGCTCTGCAACAGGTAAAAATTCTACTTATTTCTTAAAACCCTTGATGAAGTAGGGTTCTTAATACCATATACATTAATTTCTCCTAAATGATCTGATCTAATTGAATCTTCCTCAATGGTTCTAATTCTTTCAGAGCTAAATAATCAACTTTATCCAGAATTATAGGCAAACCTTCATCTTTATCAAAGCTATAGGAGCAAAATATATTTTTCAATTGAGTGCTCTCAAATATTTATTAAGGTCCACTAATAAAAAGAAAAAAATAAGTTTAGTTGCTGGGGCGAATTTCAATGCCTTCTCCAAAAGCTTCATCACACATTGAGTGAGAACCTTGGAGAATAGATTAAATACTCCAATACTCCATTAGGACTCAATACAGATGTACATTTTTGGAGTGATTTCACCCCCCCCCCTCTACATCCTCTAATTTTATGTCTGTGTTTCTTTTATTTGTCTGTATGGTTTTTGGCCAAGCTTTTTGTTCATATGTTAAAGGTAATGGGTCCTTGTCACGGACTTACCTTATCCCCGCCGCTCCGTCCAGCCGCACTTCCGCATTCAGGACCATGTGACCGCACCCGGAGGCGGTCACATGACCACAACCTAGAGGCGGGGATTTTGAATCCCCTTCAGTATAAAAACCTCACTCTGACACTCGCTGAGTGTCAGAGCAACACTTAGCTGTTCCTGGCTCCTGCTCTTCGTGGATTGCAGTGTCTTCCTGTTTCCAGTGTCTCCTGTGTGCTGATCTCTGCCTGTTTGACTTCCCTGGCTCTCTAATCCCTGTGTACCGACCCGGCTTGCTGACCATTCTCCTATTCTTGTGACCCGTGTACCGAACCTGGCTTGTTGACTCCGAGTTGCCTTCTGATTCTGCCTGACTCCATTCCTGTGTACCGAACCGGCTTGTTGACTCCGCTACCACCGCTTCACTCCGCTGTACTACATCTTGAGGCGAACCTGGGGACCGCGACCTGCGACTCCTGGCAGCGAAGCCCACCCCGCCTTGCGGCGGTTCTTGGTGAACACCGGGGAGATCGTTAGACTCCGCACCTCAGGTAAGCCAGCGCTAATCAAGATTAGTAATATAGTATCCAGAATCTGTTACAGTCCTTTCCTTACAAAGAAGAATAAGAGAAATTCATACGAACTGCAGGCTTTGTAGGAGATTTATCAATAGATCTTGCCATTTTTGTCCTCGTCTGCCTTTGATCACATGAATTTTGTGACTTTTTGGGTAGATTAATTTTTTGTAGACATTCCTATCTATTAGTAAATCTAGTCTAAACGCTTGAATCTCTTCTAATTTTCTTGTCCTTCTCACTATGGGGAAGACTAGTATCAGTATGTTTTTCATATTCAATGTACCTTGTATCTTTACTAGTCCCAGCTCTACCTCCCTATCTGTGTTGAGTAAAAGATGCTTTTCTTTTTCTTTATCTTTGTCTTTTTCTACATACAAATTATCAGTTCTTTTTTTTTTTTTATAAGATCCCACCTTATCATTGCTATAATCATCTTAATCTTGTGTTAACTTGGAGTCTTTGACTTTAATTAATGATTTTTCATAATCATCAGTTCTTTTATTAACCTTAAGATCTCTATCCTTAAAGACTTCTTTATTCTCAAATTCACTCGACAGGGTCTGGGTTCTTTCAATTTTATCTTGAATCACCTCTAACTTGCTGGTTCTATACTTTATCAAAAGCCTAATTAAGCTAAATGAACAATTATCTAATACTAGTTAAAAGCCTGTCAAAATGACAGAAAAAAATAAGAGTAAGATGCAAAGTTCCTGCACGATGGTAAATTTGACCGTTAATTTGGAAAAACTAGGTACTGTGGCGGGTCAATATTAGTGCCCATGGATGCAAATGCTAAAGCAATATTAATGGATCTTATGTTGTCAAAGATATTTTTTGAATGTTCATGCTGTCCTTTCACTAAGCGCTCAATAGCAGGGACAGAACATATTGCACCCAATTTGACTTGTGGCAGCATTGATTGAATAGTTTGTCAGATGGATGCTCAGCCGCACAATGCTTAGCAAAATTCTCAAATACTGGGACCACAGTTATGAGCATTAATATTTGTTTCATCAAAGTTACTGACATCAAGAATGACGTGGCATCTTGTTTGCTGACTTTGTAGACGTTGATGTGATATTACCTCTTCGATTGTTTTCTCTATGACTGGCAATTTGCATGGTGATGATGATCACATTTGCGTTCACTTTTGGTCATCAGTCATAGTTTGTTGTCCGGCTTTATTCCACTACGCCCTTCGTCTTTTTGCTGCTTCTTGCTATGCAGTTACTCCCACAGCAGACATTTGCCTTTTAGGTGACATCGCAGTTACACTTTTCTACTCAAATTAATTAGTATATTCCTATTAATTTAACACTAAGTTCAAATCGAATGGATAGAAAATTTAATCAATTTGGAATAGCAAAGGTCGTTAAAAATGTTAACTGCCTAAAAACCAAAATAAACCAAACAAAATAAGCCCAAGAAATGAGGAAAATCTAGTGACTAGGAATAGTGACGTACACAAAAGAGTCACTTTACAAATATTTGTTTTGTTTGTGTATTTATAAAGGTGAGGAGCAGCGGTAGCCTTTTATATATTTAGATAGTATTCCACTCTTTAGTAAAAGTCAAGTCATCCTTAAATGATTTAGATTTAAATATCCTTAAACCTCTTGGCAGCAAATTCCCATCTATATATTTTTGAAGCGTCACCTGGTCCCACCAATACCTAGTTTCAGCTAGACAGAGGGACTCTAATTTACTTACTAATTTATACATACCATCAGGATTAATATTAGTGCCTTAGGACACTAATGTATTTTGTCTGAATGTCCTATGATTAGAAAGATTTTGGACAATAAGTGTAAAACATCTTTGTTGGACATATGCAGATTGATGCTTGTTCAAATAAGTAAGACATAGAAATATTTATGAGTAGCTATGTACTAATTGTTGGGCATGATTTGATACACCAGAATAGTTGGACTATATAAAATACAGATTTTATTATTTTAATGAATAAATTGTCATACTATCTATTTTCAGCACTCTCTTATTTTTCTGTTATCTGTTGCTCTCTCTTCTGCCTGGTCAGTATGTAACAGACTGGCATCCATCCAGGATCTCTATATTGCTAGCTCCTTCCATCACTGGATCCTGGCTATATCCTGATGACACCACCCCTCCAACCACTCTCTTTAGTGGGTTGTCCTTCTCCCACACCAAAAATTGGGCGAGTCGTTGAAATCCATATTTCCTTCCACTATACTTTCGGGGGTTATTTCCTATGAATCCTCCCTCACTTTCTCTTCCTTCGGGGTCCAATCCATTTGCCTTTTTCACCCAGCCCACCTCTGTGTGACTATTATCCCTTTGGTCCTGCCTCAATCACTTCGCTGCCTGGCTTCCTCACTTTCTCTCCTGTGACCTTCCCTCCTTCTCTTGATTGACTTTAACATTCCAATTAACAATCCCTCAAACACTGCGGCCTCCTTCTCTCCATCTTCTCCCTCAGTCTCTCAATGGACCTTCTCTCTCTCCAAGCTACTCCCGCTAGCTGTTCTTTTCTCAACTGTGTACTGTCTCAACTTCCAGCAATTCACCTTTTCCTCTCTGACCACCATCTTCCTCTCTTTTAGCGTCTCCAAACCAATCTCACCTATCCCCTCCTCTACTGTTACTCTGTGAGGCATTATAGCTGGTGTGTTTGACTAGGGTCAGAGCACATTTCTGTTATAAATCATTGCAAATTATTAAAACTTAAAAAAACATTCCTGACAATAAGAAACGGTCATTGAAAGTACAGTATAACAAGGTGAGCAGAGCCATCACATTAAGAATCTTGCAAGAGACAGGAGAAATCACTGGGAATCACTGGTTAATGTTTGGCTTGGCCGGCTGGTAAACAGCAACATCATAATACATGGAATATTAGGAAAGAGAAAATGCTGAGGAACACCTCACCAAGTGTCATTTCTCACCAGTCCTGCAAAGGAGTCAGAGGCAATGAGAGCAATATGTCTATGAGTTCATTCCCTAGGTGATCTAATTTGCAAGAATGCTTTGAGTTTTTTTCTACAGCTTTCTAAAAAGAATATAAATAGTCTGTACTATTGGTGTATTGGAACAATCAGTAATTGTGATCATCCCAATACATGTTTTAGTCAGGTTTTAATCTTTTGCATGTAGATAGAGATGTGTTTCTTTGCTTTTTTTTCTGTTCAGCTGACCAATTAGCAGAGCCATAACTAGGCAGGTGCGGGCAGTGCCATCGCTCAGGAAGCAAGCCCAAGGGGGCACAGTGGCCGCCCACTACCTGGCTCTTTAACAGAGACAGACAGTAGACTGATCCTGACCGCAGAACTCAGAATCAGATTACCGGGGGCCCGGCATGTCCAAAATGGTACCCGGCACTCGGCTCCTCCTGGCTTCTAAACTTTGCCCCCTTTCCCTGCAGCATCTGTGTCATGACACTGCTACTAGTGGGAGCAATGGAGCGGAGAAGAGCCAGGAGCAGGAACTACAGCACAGCGGCAGCTGGACAACTGGAAAAGCTAGAAGGCAGCAAGCAGGTAGAAGCAAGAGGCAGGAGTGATTACAGACAGTGCAGAAGAAGAAGGATAAAGAAGAAGAATACAGAAGATAAGCTGAAAACGGAAAAGGTAATTAAACCTCAGAAAGAATAGGGAGGGGTTACATGTGCTGTGGGGGTCTTTCAATACTTTGAAAACAGGTGATAATTTGCATTTATCCAGTTCAATGTAAAAGTTGCGGGATGCCCATGCTTTCATAAAATGCATACAATGTTCACAGAAGACTAAGATGTTATGCAAAAGTACAATGACATATTGGTCAAGGATGTCTCAAAAAAATGTAATTCACAAGATGCTGGAAATTTGACTTGGCCATTGCACGGTTTGAAGAACATAAAAGTGTAAAAAAAAGTAACCACATCAAGTCCAAAAAGTAGTCTTCTGTTTGTCACCCTGTCAAATCTGAATCTAATTGAAGCTTCCTCAGGGGTTCAACTTTGCAGTACCATGTGGACTTGACCAAACTAATCATCAGTTCTGAGATGAGGTTAAAGGATATCTGTTGTTAATAGTAATCTTGTTTAGTTCCAGATAATTAATGCAGGGGTGGAGAGCGTTATCCTTCCTTTCAACAAAAACATGGGTGTCCCATCAGGAGATGAGAATGGATGATTACATTTTTTCTTTAGATTTACTTCAATGTATGTTGTGTGTACCTTGAAACTGAAAGTAGACAATGTACCATATATTCTTCCAGAAGGGACCAGAACACCCACCGAACAGTCAATGGGACAGTCATATTGACAGAGTGATGGTAATATATCTGCTCATTTCTTATCAGAGACATGATAGTAATAAGCCAGTATCATGTCAAACCATATAACTCAGTGTAGATCCTATAGGACAGTTCCATGAGTGGCAGTAAAACTGGAAAGTGGTTCTGCTTGGTTGATAAAATTATGTACAGATTATGCAACAGTAGAAGCCCTAGCAAAACAGGAAAGTGAAAGAAAAAATTAACATAAAAAAACCCCCGTTCAGTATGTTAGTTGACGGTCATGAGAAGGAGAGGAGACTGTTCTATACTTATCTCATTGCAAGTGCTGAACCATTTATTTTCATCTTCACTGAATATTGGTATTTTTGGAAATATAGGGATTAGGAGGTAATGAATTCATAGGTGGATGCAAGGCGGTGATGATGGATATAACATCTTTACTGAGCAAATTGATCTTGTTAACTAAAGCCACATAATAAAAGGTGGTAGGGGTTTTGATTCTAGCCAACTATTTGGAGCCTGCATGACCAAGCCCAAATAAGTCATCTTGTGAGCAAATTCTGAAATGGCAGCAGTACCCATACCACAATTATTATTTTAAGACACAAACTGGAACCAGGAGGATACATCAGGCTAAGCTGCTTCTCAGAAATATGCTGAGAACAAAGTTTATGTCTCAGGGATTGATAAACTCGAGGAATAAGTCTCTAGCTGAGTTAACTACTTAGTCCAGAACTGGCAGAGCAGAAGTCAGTAGCTCTGAAGTCAAACAATGTCCAAGATCATATGGCTGATGAGGGAAACTGGCCATTTGTGGTGGGGCGGCTGATAGAGTACTTCCATATGAATTTGTAGGGCCAAAAGTGGATGCATTTGTGGCTGTATATCATCCAGAAATACTATTCCTATTGAGAATGGAGAGTTATTTTATATGAAACTACTTTGAAATCTGGTGTAGTGATGGCTTTTGTGGCAAGAACACTTAAATTATAGGAAGGGATACTAAAAGAAAATAGAAAGCTTACGGAAATATACATGCTGAAAATCATTAACGTTATGCAGCATAGCATAGAGTTTTGTGTGAAGGATCTTTTCAGCAACAATTATAGCCTCAGCAGCACTGACTAGTACCGCCCTCTGGTTGTGCCTTTGGGTTGCAGACGTCCAGTCAATAATAACTAGCTAATCTAGTATTTCAAAGATGTCTGCATTGAAGATGGTTATACAAACGTCCTCTGGGGGTAAATATAACCGCTAATCGTTTTGTTTTGTTTTTGTAACCTTTCTCTACCTAACCTGGAAGGGAAATCTACCCAGAGTTATGTCTCCCATGTAGTCTTTCAAGGAAAAAGAGTGATCGCAAAGCATAATATGCCCTTTTTTCCCTTGCCTGTAACACTATGCTGATTACTTGGTCTGAGGCTCTCTTATGCCTGAGCAGTCCCACTCAATTTCCACTCCATTAAAGCTAGCCGCTCTAGACTTGGATGAAGTAATGGGTCTTGGTGTAGAAGACCTGGCAGAGGAGGCAGTGGCTGTGGATGCTCTTGGAGTATCTCTCAGAAGTATTGCCATTACTTCTGCCTTCTCCGTTCTTTACTCTTTTTTTTGTTTTTAGAGTGTAAGTGATGAGTGGAATGGAGGACGTAGCGCAGGCAAAATTACCATGGAAATGGTAGAGCATCTATTCCCTCTGTCCCTGGAGCTTTGTGCCAAGAGAGGAACCTAGGTACCTTGGCATTTCTGTTTGTTGCCATATGGTCAATTTGAGGAAGCCCAGATTTTACTATCAGTAACTGGAACACTTCCTGAAGTAGAGACACTCTCTCGGATGAATTTTTCTCTGACGGGGTTATCTCTGACAGGGTTATATATGTTTGCCTGCTACATGCAATGCTGAGAGCGGCTTCAGATATTTTTCTGTGTAAGAAATGATCTTTGCTACTTCCACCATCCTGTTTCTGCTTCTGGTACCTCCCTCATGAAGCCTACCACATTCTTGCTGTCTGCCTATATTCTGAGATACCTTCCTTTTAGATGAAGATAAAATTGCTGAATTGCTTTCCACACTGCTATCATCTTCGTGACATTTACATGAAGTCTTTTTTTACTTTGCGACCAAGTACCTTGTGCTATCTCTACCTGAAGGTGTATCCCCAACCTGTGACACTAGAATCTTTTGTTAGAAATATCCATTCCGCTTCTAAAAGGGACACTCCTCTTGTCTATAATTTTGGATTTGTCCACCACCTAAGAGGCTCCATGGTGGTTCTTGACACAGTGATGATTAAGAGAAATCTGTTTGTGATCCCACTGGACCACAAGTTCCAGCTGGAGGCTACACATGTGCTACTTGGCAAGGGAATAATTCCTATGGTGTTGGATGAGTTTGCAGTTGATATGTTGGGGACTAAATCCTGATGCAACTCTCTTCTGACAGAGATACTTTGTCCCGTAGTGTTTATCTGGTCCCCCAGAAACTTTATTTGTTCCCATGGGAGGAGATGAGCTTTTGCAATGTTCACAATCCAAGCCCGCTCTTATACAAGGGCTATTACTTGTTCTGAATTTAAAAATGTGCTCTGAACTACCCACTACAGGATGTCAACCACATAGGACCATATCATGATTCTGTTTCCTCCGTCACCAGAGTGACTAGCACCTTGGTAAAACAGAAATGTCTGACCAAAGAGCAGACAGGTGACTTGAAAGTGCTGGTTCACAACCCATAACTTAAGGAATTTTCTGTGATGAACTGCAAAAGGGAAATGAAAATAAGCAGCATGAAGATCTATTCATGTGAGAAAACACCCTTCACTGATGGCAACGAGGATCGAATTTACTGAATCCATGCAAAAGTGTCTTGTATAGACAAACTTGTTGAGCCTCTTCAAATTTAGGACTGTGCATAAGGCAGCTGAAGACTTTCTGACCAAGAAAGTTCTGGAATAGAAACCTGTGCAATCTTGTCCTGTAGGAACAAGAGAAATTGCACGAGCTTCTCTTAAAGATTTCAGACCGTTTTGTAAGGCTACCAACTGGATTAGGGCTAACCGAATCCTGGATTGGATAAAGATGTTCCCCCTGATTATAGATGGAGAGGAGAGGAGAGGAGAGGAGAGGAGAGGGAGTAAAAAAAAACCAAGCTGCAGCGCCACCTGCTGGGCGGAGTTATACACTGACCTACTAAATTCTTAGTGTGTGTGGAAAAAAACAACTCAGAAAGGGCTGATATTTGGTATACTAAGATGTTTTTCATTTGTTAATTTAATTTGTTAATTGTTAAAAGTGTTTATAAAGATTTTAAAAAAATATATATTTATTTCTTGAAGGAGAAGTGACAGTTGGGAGTGGTTGGTGGTTGCCGAGGGTGACAGTTGGGAGTGGTTGCCGGGGGTGACAGTTGGGAGTGGTTGGTGGTTGCCAGGGGTGACAGTTGGGAGTGGTTGGTGGTTGCCGGGGGTGACAGAGCGAGAGGAGTGTGATACTCAGGACCGCCGAGAGAGATCCCTGTGTCTGGATAGACATCGGATAGATGTGGCGATAAAGATGAAGGATGAGGTGATGGAGAAAAATTATGAGGTGGTGACATGTGGACAAAACCACGTTAAAAAAGGGCGCTTGCATCGGGAAGTAACGCTCTTCCCCTGAGGAGGCCTGGGCTAGGCCAAAATGCATGACAAGAACCTTTTAACCACCTTAAGTAGCTTGATTTGACTAGAATGCATGAGTATCATGCACGGGTTAACTTGTATGTATGTATGTATGTATGTATGTATGTATGTATGTATGTATATATATATATATATATATATATATATATATATACATACACACACACACACATATATATAGGTTTTGTGTTGGTTTGCAGATGGTTAGTATGCAAATGAATGCTATAGTGTATTTGAATGGAAAATGTGTAACTGCATGTTATGTTCATGTCTAATAGTGTTGCAATACTGTAAATAGAGCTAGTGAGACGATGTGATGTTGTAGATCTGATCATGTAGATTGTGTGAGTAATATGTGACTGTGTTGCAGATTGATTGTATTTCATAAGCAGTGTGACTGGATGTAGTGGTAAGATGGCTGACAATATGCTAGCTCCTGCAGTACTATGCAGTTGTAGGACTGTGCTGTACATTGATTTATGAGACATACTAAAATAGGATTATATGTGTTTATATGTGAGATAAATGGTAGAATTTGTCTTTGATTTAAAATGTGATCCTAGGGGTAAATATATAAAGCTGCGAGTTTCCGGGGGGTTTGAAAAGTGGAGATGCTGCCTATAGCAACCATATTCTAGCTATCATTTTGTAGAATGTACTATATAAATGATAACTAGAATCTAATTAGTTGCTATAGACAACATCTCCACTTTTTAAAATCACCGGACACTCGCAGCTTGATATATTAACCCCCTAGAGTTCCTGTGATGTGTAGAATGACTGAAGGTTGTCTGTAATGGGAAACTATGAAATAGTGTGATTTATTGCTGGACACATTGAAGTAGTTAATATGGCAGCAAGGCAATATACAATGTGTTTAGAGCAGACTGAGTTTCAGACAATAGAGAAAATGAAGGTTGATCTCGAAGTTTCCATGCCTGCAAAATGACTCATATGTGAGGTAAATAATATCTGCTGTAATGCTAGAAGTTTCCATGTGAATGTGCTGTTGCAAAGCATGATGAAATTTACATTACACATTTTGGACTTTGGGATAAGTGAAATGAAATAATAGGAGAATAAATGGTAGATGTTTACATGCGAGATAAATGGAGTTTATAGTGTAAAAATGTGACTGATTCAGATTTGGGGTTATATTGTGAAATTATGTGTAAGGTTGAAATATGTGTTTTTGTTGAATACTTAAAATGGAATCTAGCTTGTGTGTCTTCCCCCACCCCCCACAAATATAGACACACACCTTTAACAAAAGGTAAGACTGACTCACACACACCCATATACCACACAATAGCTGGTCAAAACACACACACACACATAACTTGTATAGTTATAAAGCAGGCAGTGACTGTAATGCATTGTATGAACATCTATGCTATACCACCCATGTTAATAGAGCATACAAAACCTGTTGAGTTTGTATAATATACACTGTCTACTGTTTTATAATATATATTTCAATTTATCGGTTCATAGCAGGTGCTTGAAAGGGTTGGGTTATACTAAAAGGAACAAACACAGAGAAAAATCCCCCAGCACACTGCTATAGCCAGCAAAGGAGCTTCTATTTCTACTTGTACATAAATGTGCAAAGGTCTCAGTTGCACACATTTGCAAATGTATGGAAGCCACCCGCCACTCCACGGCGCTTTTGCCAACAGTGAGAGTCCCATATATTTGGGCCACACATATATGTGTTTTTAAATTGAGAGCTAACTTACCAAGAGGTACCTCAGAAGCCTCCAAATAGCAATACAGCACCAGCACTCCCCATCAGCTACTGATACCAATATGCCTCTCAAACAAACAATACAGAAGTGGAAGTTGCTCAATCAATTTATAGGTTCATAGCAGGTGCTTGATACTACCCGCCACTCCACTGCGTTTTTGAATTTGGACCACCCTATTAGTAAAAGTGCGGTGGAGTGGCGGGTGGCTTTCCATACATTTCCAAATGTGTGGAACTGAGACCTTTGCATTTTTATGTACAATGACACCTCTTTTGATGGCTATAGCAGTTGCCGAGTGATTTTTCTCTGTGTTTGTTCCTTTTAGGATAACCCCACCCTTTCAAACACCTGCTATGAACCTATAAATCAATTGAGCAACTTCCACTTCTGTATAACAGGTACAATTAACAGCTTTCGTAATAAACTGCTTCTTTACTGGACAATGCAGGATAGCTTTCAATGAGCATGGGAGACAACATAGGGAGCAATTTACTCTCCCTCACAGTGTCTGTTTCTACTATATCCACCTGCAAGACCTAACGCCATATACCCCATGCCCCAGAGTTGTATTCTGCACTGTTCCTTCCCTATGGGCTACAGAGACTGTAGCTGTTAAGAGACATTTACTGTTAAATTGCACAATGGACATATAAGTTACGTGGCTGAAGGTAAGGTTATCTACTGGGTTGTGGACTATGCAGTTCAAAGATAAATAATTTGTCTCTCTACCCATGGGGACCTCTCATTATCTAGGGAGCAATTGTACTAGCTATGGACTGCATTATTGTTTTCAAAGCTTACTTGAATCCTGCCTAGACTCACCTAGCAAATGCCATCTACAGAACTGCTGAACCCGACAACTTGAATGTCACTGAAATTGTCTAGTTCCAGATTGTTGAACTTCCAGTCCTTGACCCTGACTATATATCATTGAGAATTTATTGCTACTTCAAGTCACTTTGATCTGGTCATGAACTAATCTGCTGCCCTTGGTGCCTGTTTGACAACTACATTAACTGTCTCCTCACAGGACTGTGGCTTGCTGTCCTATTATACTAAATGCAAGTTATTAGATGATTACCTGTGCCTGTCTTTGAAACATGTCTGCCTATCCTTGCATTGTTCTCTTTTTGATACTAGTTATATGTAATACTATTTGATCTCTTTTGTGCACTGCTTGAGACCATACTTGTGTGTACATTTCTACATTTACACTGCCTAGAGTAGACGAAAAGTATTTTCTTGTGTTTTTGCCAATATGTGATTTGCTGATTGTTCACATTTTCACAGGTTTTTGCAGTCGCTCCTCCTTTCTTCCCCCTTCTCCTATAAAGCCTCCTGTGTTTAGTAAGTTTATACACTGATTTTTCTCTGTTATTTTTGATAATGACACACACACACACACACACTTAAGAGTATATAAGTTTTGAAAATTTTAGGAAAACGGAGTAAAAAATTAAATGCAATTTCCTGAATGTATATCAGCCCCATTCTTAGTTAAACCCCGAGGAGTGGCCATTCTGTTTCACAAAGATTTGCAATATGAAATTCAAGATTCTATTGTAGGCCGCGAGGGTCGATACCTTATCTTGGATGTCAATATTGATCACCATAGATACACGCTAGTAAACATATATGCCCTAAACTCAGCACCGCAGGCTTTTTATACTGATTTACTTACTGTATTGGCCCAAAGGGATAACTCACAACTCATAACTGTTTACTGTGTTTCTGATACTTGTGAACATGACAATGTTGAACTGTTCGCTTTTGTTAGGCTATGAGATTGCTGTGGATAATGTGGGACCCGTACAACCTGGGAACCCCCTCTCTCCCTGGAATGGGGGGACCCCTATTCATATACTATGTACATTGCTTGATAAGTTCGGTAGGGAAGGGGTGAGATAACGGAGATGTCCAATTTGGCTGGTGTCACATTCCATTCATCACCAAACATTTCAAACTGCTCTCATGGAATGTAGGAGGGCTTAATTCTCCGATAAAGCACAAGCGAATATCCACCTATCTAAGTAGAATATGCCCTGATCTAGACTTCCTTCAAAAGACTCACTGAAGGGAGAGAGATGGCTCCACATTTAGGGCTAAATGGATAACAATGTATATTGACCCCATTCTTAGTTAAAACCCAAGGAGTGGCCATTTTTTCCCCACAAAGGTTTGCAATATGAAATTCAAGATTCTATTGTAGACCGCGAGGGTCAATACCTTATCTTGGATGTCAATATTGATCACCGTAGATACACACTAGTAAACATATATACCCTAAACTCAGCACCGAAGGCTATTTATACTGATTTATTTACTGTAATGACCCAAAGGGATAATTTACAGCTAATTGTGGGGGGCGATTATAACACAGTAGATAACCCCGCTATTGACAAAATGCATCCAGTGAGGAAAGCTCCCCCTCACTCATGACAGCATATTCATAAATTGTGGACAACACTTAAACTAACGGATACCTGGCGACTGTTAAACTCTTCGGATTGCTTCTATAAATTTTATTCAGCTGTCCATCAATCTCTTTTCAGGATTAATTACATCTTAGTGGAAAACACCCTGATTTTTTGTATACATGATGCAGAGATACTTGACATACTAATTTTTAACCATGCATCCATAACTGTTTCTATTAGCTATGCACAACCTAAAGGTTGCTGCCACCTTTGACTCTTCCCTGCTTATTTGACTGGCACTAATGATTTCAAAAATTATCTAAAATGCAAAATGGATTCAGTACAGGGACGACAATATTGAGTATTGGTACAATCCTGTCCTTTTTTTGGGAAGCGTCAAAGGCGGTTATACGTGGGAACATTATCAGCTACATATCAAAGAAGAAAAAGACAGCGATTAGATATCATTCTTGTAGACAAGCCTGGCAACTCTATCTGGATGCGTTACATGCAGACTAGAGCTCTCTTGGAAAACGTCTTACTTTCTCAAGCTAAACAAAAATTTATTAGACACAAATATTATCGCTGGGTAACAAGACGGGGGAAGCTCTTAGCCTTAATGGCCCAGCCAAGCCACCATTCACGCCCGGTAGTGGCTATTAAAGATCCAGACTCTAATGCAATGTACACTAGATCCAAAGATATCTTGAGTCGCTTCCAGGACTACTATACCACCCTATATTATGATCTCTCTATAAATGCCTCTCTTCATGCCTGTCTTCTGGAAAATGCTAATTTGCCTAAATGAACATGTGATCAAAATGACATGTTATGTAGCCTTATTACAATGAAAGAGCTGAATACTACCCACTCTGGGCTAAAAAAAAAACAAAACAAAAAAACCCCCACAAAGTTCCAGGACCTGATGGGCAGTCAGCAGAATATTACAAACTATTGCAACATAATATAGCCCTCTCTTTGAGTACATTCAAACTATTCAAGCTGATCGGCCACTCTTCCCGTCCCTTAATGATGCCTATACCACTATTATCACAAAGCCAGGGATGGAACCCCAACTAGTTACCTCCTATCAGCCAATCACACTACTAAATTCCGATTTTAAACTTTTTGCCAAGATATTAGCTGACCAACTACAGGCGATTCTCTCAAATCCACTCACTGACCATCAATTGGGGTTTGTAAAAGGACGCCATTCAGTCAAAGGAATTTGTACAGCCCTGGCGGCGGATATATCAGCCTCTCACAATGGTCACTCCAATTATGCCTTTCAGTTTTGACACCAACAAGGTATTTGACTCAGTCCTCTGGCCACACTTATATGTGAGTCTAAGTGTTAGGGATTTTGATTCTACCTTTATACACATAGTAGAATATTTCTATACTAATCCCACAACTGCGATTTTGCTCCATGGCTCTAAAAGCATAAATATAACTATGGAACGAGGTACCCATCAAGGGTGCTCTCTTTCACCATTACTTTTTAATCTGGCATTCCAAGATTGGTCAGGTTTCCAGGGTATAAATATAAGCACTAGGCAGATCAAAATCTCAACATTTACTGATGTCTTGCTATACATTGCTAATTGCAGCGCACAGTGTCCACAATCCTGGAGAGAATCAAGGAATTTGGCCGGGTGTCTGGTTTTACAGTCAAGGACAAGTTCACAGCTCTATATCTAAAAGCTGAGGTAAGCTACCCCTTCTGTGGCAGAAACATGGGGTTAAAATGGGCCACTCATCACATTACTTAGGCGTTTAAATACCTAAACTCCCTTTTTTCCTTTATCAGGTTAATTCTACTATTGAAATTAAGGACTTTGAACATGAGCTGGGGGTCTGGAACCATCTCCCTCTCTCTTAGACCAGAATGGCAAAATTGATAAAGATGGCGTCCTTCCCGTGTCTCTTTTACTTGATACAATGTTTAGCACTCTTATTATTAACTAAATGAGACTTAAAACATTTGGATTTGCTCTTTAGACAATTTATTTGGGAAGGCAAAAGGCCGAGAACCAGGGTATACAAATTACAACAACATAAATCAAATGGTGGCATTAACATCCCAAATGTTGCTACATATAACCATGCGGCTATTCTCTGCTATTTAAGAGACTGGTTAAAAAAAAAAAAAAAAAAGTGTATATGCCAATACCCTTTTGGAGTGCCAATTTATTCCCAGTAAAGACTTGAAAGCCTTGTTACATATACCTGACCAGGATATTCCAAACAAAATTAAGGATAATCCACTCCCGTGGACTAACCGAAAACTGTGGTATACTCTTAGACACAAACATAACTTAAATGCACACAATTCAGTTCATTTATCCTTACTGTGTAACCCCAGCTTTCAAGGCAGTGTAGTGTCCTACCCTTTTACAATTTGGCAAACAGTGGGTATCACTACAATTCCCCATTTAATTAACAGTCGAGCATGGAGACCTATGTAGTTTATGGAAGCTTCAGAGAAATACAGGACTGTGCTGGCTTATCCGATGGCTGCCTACAAACACAACATTATATTAGTGGGGGCCTTTGAGAAGTTTGACCAATTGGACCAATCCTTTAGATCAGATTTTGCTCTCTGTACCTCACAAAAGCCAGGCTATAGTCATACATTATGGCATGTTGAGGGATGTAATTGATTATTCTACTCTTCCTATTGGTATCTCCCACTGGCTGGCATATTTTCCTGACCTGTTAGTTAGGGTTTGTAGTAAAACAGACTAACTCATGTAATCTAATCTAATTTCTGCTATGTACACTGAGGTGTTTTTGAACATATTCCATGACGCATTCTTGACTCCTCAAAGATGCTTTCGGATGGGCCTGCTACAGTCCACTACCTGTATACGTTGTCATGCTGCAAATTATTTACTGCCTCTGGGGATGCCCTCGAGTCATACACTTCTGGTGTCATGTGAAAAGATATGCGGAGACAGAACCGCTAGATTTCGTTCCATTTACTCCAGAATGGGCTATATTATTGGTGCCTCTGAATGATCAGATTTCCAGGGGAGGTAGGTGGCTTTTGCTTGCCATCAGTGCAGCTGCTCAGAAGTCTTTTACATTTATGGTTAAAAATCCACAGCTCCTCCATTATCCCTATTTAAGAAAAAAAACCAACTTGCCTTTATATTCCACATGGATTGGGTGGAAACATTGATAAGAAACATCAGGTGGGAAGGTTCTTTGATATGTGGGAAAACTACATTGACACATACATAGACACCAAATATCAGATAAGAGCATGCTTGCACCATACTGCTTGGTACGAACTATATATGGGGGCTAATGATCCCCCCCATTGTTGAATAAGTGGCAACAATTAATTTTTCCTCTCTTTCTCTCATTTGACTTGGTTTGTGAGCAATGATTGGTTGGGAGTTCTGCGTGGTCCCTCACTCAGCAATCTACACTTGACTATGCAAACTAACCTTATGATGCACATTTATATTTATCTCCATATTAGAGATATTTCCCTTACATAACACAAATGATGTAGTCTTAATCTGTACAGTTTGAATGTCATGTTTTTCTTTTTGCTTGTATGCAATTTGTCACATTTGATTTCAATAAAGTTTAAAAAAAACCCAAACACACTCCATAAAATTAGACGAACTCCAGTATCAAAACAAAAAGAAAGTGGTCACCACTTATCCTTTAAACTGCATATCTGTGTGTGTCTAGCAAAATGAAAACATGAGGTATTAGTTCATATTTTGATCAAAAGACTTAAGCCTGCATTCCAGCATCAAGGGTACCTCATTATATGCAGGTCCTACACTGACCTATATGCTTTAAACACTATTAAAATGCAGTTAAAATCTGATGCACTCGGATGAACTCCAGTATCAGTTAAAATAAGTCTGCATAATGTAGGCCTAAATGGTTCCATAGCTTGCAGAAAACCATTGTTGAGGTCTGTAAATAAAGTGAAAGGCCTTCAATAGGCCAAAGAACGCCAGTATTGGACACTGGATAAGTGGAAAAAAGTATTTTGAAACGAACAGGTCCAAATTTGAACTTTTAGGAACCAGAAGACTTCAGTATGTTTGATGAATGGTCAGAGAACGTATGTTAGATAATTGTATAAGTCATACAGTTAAACATGGTGGTGGTCATGTCATGATTTGGGGTGGTTTTTGTGGAGGAAATGTTGGAGATTTAGTTCAAACAACATCAACTATGGATAAGAGCCAATACCACAGTATTTTAGTTCATCACGTAGTACCAAGAAGAACTCAAAATATTGGAAAGGGGTTCATCATGCAACAAGATAACGACCATAAGCACACATCTAAACTGACTATCAATTATTTGAAAAGTAAAAAAAAGCAGAAAGTTCTACAAGTTATGACATAGCCCCCTCAGTCACCCGATCTCAATCCCATTGAGAAACTCTGGTATGAATTTGACAGAAAAGTTTGTGTAATGGCTCCAACAAATAATAAAAACTTACGGGAATGTCTGAACGAGGACACATTGATGAAAGCCAAATTTTATCTGAAATGTATGTTATACTATAAAATTATAAATAATTTTGAAATGTTTATTTACAATATCATGTGAAACAGTTACGAATAATAAGATTTTTACTCACCGTAAAATTCTTTTCTCCGACTCCATTGGGGGACACTGCGAGACATTGGGGTATAGTAGTGGGTCCAGGAGATCTTTTCTCTCCTCCCCTACTATGCCCCTCCTCTCCTGTGAATTCCTCAGTTTTGACTAACCAAGCGTGAGAGGAAAGGAGGTGATAATACCTGGAAGGTCTCAAAGTATAGAAACATATGATAATACCCTTCACACACAGAACTATATCAGAGCAAGGGAGGGTGCGCAGTGTCCCCCAATGGAGTCAGAGAAAAGGATTTTACGGTGAGTAAAAATCTTATTTTCTCTTTCCTTCCATTGGGGGACACTGCGAGACATTGGGGATATACCAAAGCTTCCTCAAGGGAGGGATTGCTCTGGACCAGCTGCGTGTAAAACTCTGCGGCCAAAGCTTGCATCGGCCGACACGAAGCCTTGTAACCTGTAAAATTTGGTGAACGTGTGGACGGAGGACCATGTCGCCGCTTTACACAACTGTTCCGCCGACGCGCCGTGTCTAGCTGCCCAAGAGGCGCCTACTGCTCTGGTAAAATGCGCCTTTAATCTTAGCGGGACGGGTTGCGAGGCCGAGATGTAGGCCTCTCAAATTGTGGATGTGATCCAGCGGGCAATTGATTGCCTTGAAGCTGGCCACCCCCTCTTGTTGGCGTCAGAGGACAAATAGATCTGTGGTTTTCCTAACAGGAGCCGTGCGGTCTATAAACCAGTGCAGTGCTCGGACTACATCAAGTAACTGGAAAGCCTCCTCTGGGGAGTCCATTCTGACCCTGAACGCCAAAACCACTATCTCTTGGTTAAGGTGGAATCTGGAAACCACCTTAGGGCTGAACGAGGGCTTAGTACGAAGCACCGCCCTGTCTGAATGGAAAATGAGAAACGGGGGTCACAGCGAAGCGCCCCTAGTTCCGACACTCTACGCGCTGACGCTAGAGCCAAGAGGAATGCTGTTTTCCACGTCAAGTGTCTCAATGTCGCCGAGTGTAAAGGTTCAAACGGGGACTTGGTGAGGGCCCCAAGGACCAAGTTGAGGTCCCAAGGCTCCACTGGATGAGAAAATGGGGGTTGTATGTGAAGAACCCCCTGCAGAAACGTCTTAACGTTTGGGAAGTCTGCTATCTTTCTCTGAAAGTACACGGGCAGAGCCGATACCTGTACCTTGAGCGACCCTAGGCGGAGGCCCTTGTCTAGGCCGTCCTGTAAGAAGTCTAGTAAGCGTGGGAGGGAAAATTTGGAAGTGTGGACTTCCTTAGATTCGCACCACATAATGTATGCCTTCCAAACCCTGTAGTATATGGAAGACGATGATGGCTTTCTGGCCCTGATCATGGTTGTAATTACTTGCTGCGAGAGCCCCCCCTAGCCTTGAGTACTAGGGTCTCAATAGCCACGCCGTCAAAGCTAACCGTTATAAACCTTGGTAGAGGAAAGGACCCTGAACTAGAAGGTCTGTTCGCATGGGAAGGCAGAATGGGGGGGCTGCTGCCAGCCCCAGAAGGTCTGTGAACCACGCTCTGCGTGGCCAATACAGGGCTATTAGAATCGCGGGCACCCGTTTTCTTTTTAACTTCTTTAGCACCCGAGACAGCATGAGGATGGGGAGAAATATGTAGACCATGCGAAACCTCTATGGGGTCGTCATGGCATCTGTGAGCTCTGCTCCTGGGTCTCGTGCCTTTGCACCGTACCGCCTGACCTGATGGTTTAGTCTGGAAGCCATCAGGTCGATCTCTGGGGTGCCCCAGCGATCCACCAGCAGAGAGAATACCTGCCTGTTTAGGGCCCATTCCCCTGGGTGGAGTCTTTGCCTGCTGAGGAAGTCGGCTTCCCAATTTTGTACCCCCGGTATGAAGATGGCCGAAATCTTGGGTACATGAAGTTCTGCCCATGCCATTATCCGTTCCGTCTCTCGCATTGCCGCTGAACTGCAGGTGCCGCCCTGGTGGTTTATGTAGGCTCCTGTGGTGACATTGTCCGATTGTATCTGTAGTGGCTTTCCTGATAGGAACCCCTGGGCCCTTGTCAGAGTATTGTATACTGCTCTGAGTTCCAGAATGTTTATCGGTAGTCTGGCTTCCTGAGGGAACCAGAGCCCCTGAAGTCTCAGGTGTCCCGTTACACCCCCCCACCCTGACAGACTTGCTTCTGTTGTGACGAGCGTCCAAGACCAGGTCTGTAAGGATTGGCCCTTCAGATTGTTTCTGGATGTCCACCAGACTAGGGATAGTCTTGTGCGTGTGGACAGGTGAATGATCTGTGTCTAAATGGCTTTGGGATCCCGACCACTTTTGTAAGATCTCTCTCTGAAGTGGGCGGGAATGAAACTGCTTCGAATACCGAAACCATTGTTCCCAGGAGTCTCATGCAACTGAGGATAGAGACTCTTTTCTTTGCTAGGAGGGTTTTTGCCTTCCTGCGCAGTGCTAAAGCCTTGTCTGGCGGGAGATATATTCTCTGGGTCTGAGTGTCGAATATCAGGCCCAGGAAACACATCTGCTGCACTGGGGTTAGTGATGACTTTGGTATGTTCAACACCCAGCCGTGGCTTCAAAGGAATTCCTTTGTGGTCTCTATGTGCTGTGATAGGAGAGCAGCTGACGGGGCCTTCAAGAGAAGGTCGTCGAGGTAGGGGATAATAGTAATTCTCCTTTGCCGCAAGAGACTCGCCATGGTCGCCATGACCTTGGTAAATACCCTGGGAGCCGTTGCTAGGCCAAAGGGGAGGGCCTTGAACTGAAAGTGTGCCTCTCCTACCGCAAAGCGTAGAAGGCACTGGTGTCCCTTCCATATAGGGACATGCAGGTAGGCATCCTTGATGTCTATGGATGCTAGGTATTCCCCTTGCTCTATACTTGCTATTACTGAATGCAGGGATTCCATGCGAAATTTCTGAACCTTTAGTTGCTTGTTTAGCAACTGGAGATTTAGAACGGGCCTGAAAGTGGCGTCTGGCTTTGGTACGAGGAAAATGTTTGAGTAAAACCCTCGACCCTTCTCCCGGGGAGGTACCCGTACGATTACCTGTGCTGCCAGAAGTCTTTGGATGGCCTCTTGGAGCGCCTTGCGCTTGATTGGACAAAGGGGGAGGGGGGTGCAGAAGAATCTTTGTCTGGGGGGCTGGGCTAAGTCTATGACGTAGCCTCGGGACACTATCCCTCGAATCCAGAGATCCGTTGTGGACACCCACCATTGATCCCTGAACTGAAGGAGTCATGCCCCTACCTTTATCTCCCCCTGAAGGGCCCCGTCAAGCGGAGTTCTTTTCTGCAGGGCGCGAGGATCGCCTCCTAGTAGTGCCCCTGCCCCCTCTGCCTCTGTTAAATGCTCCTCTAGAAGCTGAGAACTGGCCTCTAGGGGGGCTCCACCGCCTCGGGTAAAGTTCCGAAATCTGCCCTGGCGGAGTCTATTGACTACCGTCGGGAGAGCAGTGCTCTTTCCCCCCGTAGTTTCGTGAATTACCCTCTCGAGTTCTGAGCCGAAGAGAGTTACGCCATCAAAGGGTAAATTCTCTAGAGCCTTCTTAGAATCAGCATCTACCGCCCACGATCGAAGCCATAGGCTACGGCGAGCCGCCACTACAAGTGCAGAGGACCTAGCATTAACAGATACGGTGTCTCTGTGGGCATTTGCTACATACTCAGACGTCTCTAGGACGTGCTCTGCTACGTCTAAGAGCTCCATGCGAGGAGTGTTGTTCTTAAGGCCTCTAATTAATTCCTCCGTCCATAGTTGAATGGCCTTGAGAGCCCATGCTCCGGCCAAGTTTGGTCTAAACAAACTGCCGATTGCAGTGTATGCTGAACGGAGCGCCAAGTCGCACTTTTTATCAGTGTGATCTTTGAGGGCTATCCGCTCCTGAACGAGGATGACGCTAGCCGTGCTACTGGGGTATCTACCCTAGGTAAAGCTTCCCATTTTACCGCCTCCTCTGGTGGCAAGGGGTACAGGGATTTGAATCTGGACGACATCATAAACTGCTTATTGGGCTTTTGCCAGGCCTCAGCTATAATCTCCAAAATTTCTGGTAAATGTGGAAATGCTGGTAATTGTGCCTTTGTTCTCTTAAAAAGGGAGACCCCTGTGGGTGCCGAGGGCTCAGGTTCAGCAAACCCCAAGGTATGCCTGATCCCTAAAATGAGACCATCCACACTATTTGCCGAGGCTGCATCATAATATCATGGTAGTCTTCACCCTCTGGGTCTAACTCGAACTCTCCTTCCTCAGGCGAGGAGAAATCCGATTCCTGATCCTGGTCTTGAATCGTATCAGAGGATCCTCTTGCCCCTATGAGTAGTAGACATTAATCTATCTTCCCTGAGGGCTGCCCCTGTCTGTGGGGCTGAGTCTTCATCAGCCTGACTGTGTATGATAGTGAGTGGAGTGGAGCTTTCACGTACCTCTGCTACCCGCAGCATGGCGTTAGCTAGTCTTTCCACGGTTGATGAGAAGGATCGTAGCCAAAGCGGTAATTCCACTGCTGTAGACGCCTCCTGGGTTGAACCTCTTCGCGCCTGGGCGTCAGCGGTACAGGCTGCGCAAAGGGCGTTACGGTCTGTCTGTCCAACTGAAAATTTAGTATTACATTTGGCACAGGTATAATACAACGCAGAAGCTACAGAGTGTCCCTTGCTTTTTGCTGTCCCCTTCTCAGCCATTGTCCTTTCTTAAGGAACTTAAGATAATACAGTGTTAATGAAATTAAAGGCTGATGGCTGTTAAGCTAGGTAATCTACAGAGTCTCTATACAGGGTAGTCCTAGAATGTCAAAGCATCCCTCCTCTAATCATATAAGGTACAGTGCTGTCTGTGAAAGAACAAGAGTGCAATAAAATCACAGTTCTATAATAACAAAACCTTTGTTTGTAAGCTCAATAGGCACCAGCCTGTACCGATAGCCGAGCATGTCAGCAGAGGAGAGGCAGAGTAGGAGAGTCTGGCGGCGCTGCTCCGGTGGTGTCCCTGTGTCTCCACGTGCAGGCAGAATCCGGATTGTGGCCGGAAATGACTGAGAGGAAGGAAGTCTGTCTGTACCTCCTCCTCTTCCTGTCTCTATGATGCCGCCCGCTTCCTGTCTCCTGCGATAGTGCCCCCTTCAATATGGCCACTATGTTCGCTTGGCGCACAATGTTAGTTAGACCAGGTGCATGCGCCGTATCCTGCATTCTCTCTCACCTCCTAAAGAGTGTGAGCGATGCTTACAGTCCCCCTTCTGCTCGTTGTCGAGAGGATTGAGCGGGGACTTGCCGGCATGAACAGCAGTCCGGGAGGAGAGGCTGATGCAGCTTCACGCCCTTGTCCGCTAGCGGGGCTGGGGGATCGAGTAATCCCAATTACTGTGCTCTCCACACATGGATCCAGTTTCTGGCCAGAAATAAACTATGGTGCCCCAAAATTGCCCTCTGTAATGCTCGTTCTCTAGGGGAATGCCGACAGAGGTGCCAGTAAGTGAGCCTCAGCTGCTTCTTACCTTCTGCGGGACCCCGAGTGAGCAGAGCCAAGTCTTGTTCACTCACATGGGTCTTGAGATCGAGCCCCGCGATGCACCTATAGGGAAATAAAAATAAAAACGTGTAAACTATAAATCTAACTTGGTATAGGCAGGAGCCCATACCCTAGTGACCTTTGCTCCTAGTCACTTTAAAGAAACTGAGGAATTCACAGGAGAGGAGGGGCATAGTAGGGGAGGAGAGCAAAGTTCTACTAGTAGATAAAGTGACAAAGACTCCTGGACCCACTACTATACCCCAATGTCTCGCAGTGTCCCCCAATGGAAGGAAAGAGAAAAATATTTTCATTATTTCACTAGATTATGTCTTTTATTAACAATTATTTTCATTTGTCAAAGACCTTTGCACGCTAGTGTATATGTAAACCTTAATTAATAATATGGTACAATGTGGTGGAATGTTTTCCAAGAAATTCTAACTGTTTCCCTTAGTGCTCTATAGAACATTAAAGAAAACAGTTGATTGGCTGCTATGAATTAAAGCACATTTATGCTCCAATGTTATTTAATAATCCCAAGTAGATTGGCATTTACAGTCGCTATGACAGAATAATAATCCAGTAATTTAAGCACTGCAACAAAAAAATGTAAATATATAAAAAACAACAACACTTTTTCCCCATTTAGACATGTTTATTATACACTTAAAAAAAATGAAACAACTAGTCACAAAACAGACAAAATGTTTGAAAACAAGCAGGTCATCTTAAAATATGGAAATTACATCTGAAAAGAAGTGTATTAAAAAGTGTTTTATCCAGAGCATCCTCTGCAGCCACAGTGTGTGCATTCAATAATTCTCCCCTGCAACAAATCAAAAAATTATTATTTTACAACTCTGGATTAAACAAATAGTTATAGTTATGCACATTAAAAAGGTAATACACAAGGGTAACTCAACCAGCATTGCAAAACTGAGAGCTTTGTTCCCTATATCACGTCAGACAAGACTAGGAAAATTATAGTTTAACCCCTTGAGGAGAGGAAGAAAATTATGCAAAATTTAACAGTTTCTTTATGCCATCAACGGTAATATTTGAGATACTGGGTTTAGAGTTAAAAGTGTCTTATCGGGTCTGTCAAGCACAAGGGCAGACTGCACTGATCTACTGGCAGTAAGCCTACTTCCAGAATATCCAGCTAGGCAGTGTTGGGCTTGGATGAAGACAGCCTGTTGTAGTGGTGCTGTACTAGAAATATCAGTACAGGTTGCACTGGCATTCAGTGGACGTTGTAAACACTTAATAGTCTGATCTCAAGCAATATTAGGGGATGAACTGACCCAAACGAAGCAATTCATTTACACCTTCACCACTCAAGTCAGTCATTAAAAGACATTGGGCCTGATTCATTAAGGAACATAGGCAAGAAATTTCTTACTTAAGTCTCCTGGACAAAACCATGTTGCAATGCAAGGGGTAAAAACTAGTTTTCTATTTTGCACATAAGTTAAATATTGTCTGTTTTCTCATGTAGCATACAAAATATCAACTTTAAATTTCAGTGTACAAATAAACTATCAAGTATTTGTGTGCTACATGAAAAAACAGTCAGTATTTAACTTATGTGCAAAATAGAAAACTAGTTTTCACCCCTTTCATTTTAATATGGTTTTGTCCAAGAGAATTAAGAAATTTATTGCCTAAGTTCCTTAAGGAATCAGGCCCATTATAAGTTCCTTAAGGAATCAGGCCCATTATTATTAAATTATATTTGTGTACAGCAGCTTTCAAACATGTTTTTTATATGCATTTTTGTTTTATAAATTGCTTTTTAAAAATGGTGCATTTTACTTTTATTTGTGACTGTATTCAGATCATTAGAATGCTGTCAATGGCACATATTATTTAGGAGAGGCATGTGCTGATCTTGTGGGAGGCAGTGACCAGTAAGTACATAAGGACAAAGCTGTCTGTTATAGGGGCAGGGTCTTCATGCGAGGATGGGAGAAGGTAAGGAGAAAACCACAGAATGAGACACAGAGGAAGGATCATGCTGTGGAGTAGGGGGGACAAGAGGCTGCTGGGAGAATTGTACAGGAACACTGATGCCAAGTGCACCTCTATATAAAAAAATAAATAAAAAAAAGATATCACATTTTTTGCAAAACTAAATACTATTTTAATAACATTATTAAAGAAGTGCTATTATTGGTTGTATTCTCCAACTTAAAACATGTAATAGTCAACATTAGTAGCTCCTCAACTTGAGCAAGGGGACACAGTCAAAAACAAAAAACATTAGACAAAAGCAATTAAGTATTTTAGAATTCAGAGATATGAGAAAAATCAAAACAAGAATACTGATAGAGGTTCCATTTAAAATAACAGCAATACAAATTCTTACCACTTCAAGTTTGCTCTTGGGGACCCGACAAATACAATTTGTTCCAAAGTTTGTATCTCTTGTCTGTATGCAACGCAAGCAACACAGGTTCTCATATCCCTGTTTCTTCCATTTCGCAATAAGGTTTTTGTCAGCATACCCTTCTCTGATACAGTAGTCATACAGCTCTTTAAAAAGCAAGAACATAGGAGACAATCACTGTTTGGTTAATCATAATTTACTTACAACAAAGTAGCTTTTGCTAAATAAAATACAAGTTTGTTAAAATCATTGTTTATGTATTTTAAAGCTCTATATAATACAATGTAACTTTTGAAAATTATTAAAGATAATTACATCTTGAGATTGCTTTTCTTTGTATGTTTTCTTTATTTTTGAAATACCAATAAAAATACTTGAATTAACAAAATTTCATTTTTATACAAAGATTACATTTGACAAGTTGCAATCTCATCTTTTTTCCTATACTTCCTACACATTTTTTTAAAGGCAAAGTCCACTTTTATTAAGTATTTTTCTATTTAATACCTGATAGAAAATGAAGATAGCCTTTAAAGCATTCCTATACGATTCCTGTAATGGCGATATGATGAAAAATGTATACAAATATTTGGACAGAAAAGCTTTTAGTACATAATGTGATCATGCTAAAGATAGCAGTTAACAGCAAATATGAAGTGTCACTATTATCCTATTATCTTTCAAGAGAATACTTCTCCTGTGCGTAAGGTCGGTACACACTGGAGGTTTATCAGCCAATTATCAGGCCACTCACCTGATAAACGGACCGCTTGGCCACATATCGTGTTAGTGTGTATAATCACACGATGAACGAAAATCGTTCAAAGTGCCGATTGTTGTTTTATTTGGTTGGTCGTACTGTTTAATAATCTTGTTCCAATAACCTCCCGATCACGTACTATGTATGCACTCACGATCACGATCTCCATAGAGTTTACAGTCATGGTCTTTTCAGCCGATGTTGGCAATGAACAAGTTCTGGTGACTCAAATGTAGTGTGCTGCAGATAGAATAGTTTGTTCATTCGTTTTGAAACTGAAAATTTTGTTTCAGAGTCACAAAAGCTAACGGAATTTGTAAGGACATGTGGATAGTTATAACAAGGAAGTTTTAAACAGTATGACAGGAATGAATGACTATTGTGCTGTCATTCTCTAAAAGACTAGAGGGCCAGATGAAGGGCACAGATCTAAAGGTAATTTGTGTCAGTGTGTACACATGAATCGCCGGAGCGATTAGACCTTTAGTCGTTCGTAAAATCATTGTAGATAACGTGTCGGTCGGAAAATTCTTCAGTGTGTACCTAGCCTAATTAGAAATTATGTCTCCCACCTCCTCCCATCTGTAGCAAGAAGTACTTTGTTATAAGACGGTTGCTGTAGAAGGAAGAGGATGGGAGGTAAGAGAAGAGGGTGGCGGGAAACAAAAGGGACCACTCATGGCTGCTTACTGTGTGTAAACACACAAAAATGTCTTTACCCAAAGACAGAGCACCAACATAGAACACAATAAATGTAATGAGAGACTATCACATTGTCAGAATATTTTTATGTTCAGCAACGATACAAGATAATGATAAAAACAAGAAAAACCCTCAAGTAGCAAACTTCTCCTTCATGAACCTGTTCATGGTCATTTATAAGCAAATGTAATTTTAGAAACATCACTAACGTCAGTAGAAATCTATGTTTCACAAAGGCATACTACAATGAGAACTATTACCTCTGCTTATAGCTTTCCTCTTGTAGAATAGGTCAAAGATATAGCGGGTTTTTTGATGATGAATTCGGAAGATTGGCCACAGAGACTCCACCTTCCTCTTTCCTTCATGAGGATCAGTCTCCGCTGGAAAATAAACACCACAATAATTACTTCAATGGTTTTGGTTTTCAAAGCAATTCTACACAACTGAGTGTAGGTGACCTCACATCATCACACGAACGCTGGACCACAGGTAAGTCATTTTGGGATTTGCCATTACTTATATTTCACTCAAAACTGAAATTTTACTTTTGGATAAAGATGAATGAGATACTGCTTACCAAAAGGTAAAAACAACAATATGTTTGAATTTGCAAATTAAGGTTCAGAATAAATTCAGAACAGGACTCTGCATCCCAAGGTTTTTTTTTTTGTTTTTTTTACACAACACTGCATTACAGTGGAGCTAACAAACTTCATATGGTAAGAAATGACTAAAAAAAATGACTTCTGAAAAAAGCAAATTCTGCAACAAATAGCATGTGTTATCTTCATTACACAGACTGGTTGCGATTTTTTGACTAGACGTATTGTCATAGTTTTAAACTGCGTTTCTTTTCCCATTATCAACCTTTTCATGTCGTAGTCAATCCAAATAATTTTATATTTTTTTCCTCAACATAGTATTTTCTACTGGCAGCATACTAATTGAGAGTGTGTTTATGTTATGCTATTAGATATGGGAAGAAAAATAAAATCTCAAAATTACACTTCCCATAATTTTTATCAAGTACTTTTATGTACATAGAGACTTTTAAAAGAATAAACAAATGTATTTGTATAGTTTTATTTTTAAATTTAATTTCACATGGAGAGACATTTAAGAGTTGCCAAGATATTAAAAACATAAACTTATCACCAAAGTCCTGCATGTGCCAGCTGATTCATCTATCCCAAACAAGGACCAGAGGCCTGATTCATTAAGGATCTTAACTGAAGAGGTATCTTATTTCAGTCTCCTGGACAAAACCATGTTACAATGCAAGGGGTGCAAATTAGTATGCTGTTCTGCACATAAGTTAAATACAGACTGTTTTTTAATGTAGCACACAAATACTTGATAGCTTATTTGTACACTGAATTTTAAAGTTGATATTTGTGTGCTACATGAAAAAACAGTCAGTATTTAACTTATGTGCAAAACAGAATGCTAATTTGCATCCCTTGCATTGTAACATGGTTTTGTCCAGGAGACCGACATAAGAAGTCTCTTCAGTTAAGATTCTTAATGAATCAGGCCCCAGGTCATCAAATCTTCAACCTCTAAAAACCACCTCTTTACTAGAGCATAACCTACTCCCATCTCAAGAACTGTCCCAGTCTGCATTTTGAGACACAATTGCCCCTTGTCTCAGCTGTGCTCTTTTCCTACTAGAAAATAAGCTCTCTCATGAGCAGGGGCCCCCCTCCATATGCTTTGTTTGCATTTAAATTGTATGTCCCTGTTTTATATATGCTCTGTTTACCATAATGCTGGATGCTGTAGAGAACTGTGAAACCTCACAGATCATCAATAATAGAAATATGAAACCATTAAAATATTGCATAACAGCATTTGCACAGGTTTTGGAGGTACCAGACAGAATGGTTTGAGCTCCCCATGTTAGACTTGATTAACTGTCTATCATTGACAGAAAATGTCCCCAGATAAAGGGTTATGCAAGTGAGCAAAACTAAAATTCATTATGACTATCCCAACGGGAGAATTTAAATGACTGTTGTTTTTAAGAACAAATTATTACTATTAGTACAGTAATTTTAACGCAGATTTTTTGCTGATGGCTCTGAGCAGTGAGCAAAAGTCTGCGTTAAAATTACCGTACTAACCGTAATAACGTGCACTATTATCATAGTAATGGTAATAGTGCGTGGGCCACGTTGTTCTCACAAACAACGCAGTCAATTGAATTCCCCCACAAGTGTTATATTGCACAAAGGGGTTAAATACAAGTATGTTAACATTTTTACATATTTTTATTAGTCATTTATTTAAGCATGTTTGAGAGTGCTATTGCTACAGCTAGACGATAAAACAACAATGCCATCTGTGATGAGAACACTTGGAAAAAGTATCCTTTCTCCTACATATGTGAAAACAATATTTTGCCCAAACCCAAGATCAATCACCTTCTCTCATTTTCTGATCCAGTTCATCCAAAGTAGGCTCTATAAGCTCCCACCCATCTGGAGGAGGCTTCCTGCTCCGCTTTACTTTTGGCATGGTTTTCAGAACCTGAATTAGAAGAGATTTATGATGAGTTTACCTTGTAAAATGTGTATGTTTGGCACAAAGCTTCTATTAGTAAGACTACATGAAGAAAAAAAAATTGGCTCACTTCACAAAGAAAAATATGACAAATGTACTACCTAGTTACTCCTGTGACCACAAGTACAAATCATTATTAAACCCATACCTAGGAAAATGTATCCTGAAGTTGGAAGACAGGAATAAAAGCTAGGAGCCAGCAATTTTTTAATTACAAGTTTGTGAGCCACGCAGAAAGTACTGGAATTATGCATAATTACAGGTAACATTATCATACATTACAATGACCAACAAATTGCTTGAAACAGCCAAGTAACCATCATACTATTCACAGCCTGCACATAAATAGTCTGTGTCCCCATAAATGAAGAAAAAGAACCACAGCAGCCTGCGCCACCAACAAAAAGAAAATAATCATCTGTCCTCACAAAAAGCAATATGCTCCAGGCTGACACAAGGGACCATTTCAAGGTGGGCAAATATGCACTCAGAACAAAGTCGGACATCAAAACATGTGTCTAGCTCAAAAACAGTAGCATTTGTTCCAGACATGTCAGGCATAATAGTTGCGTCCCATAAAGGTGTAGAGAAAGTAAAGAGATGTGGCTTGACTACGTTAGTAGCAAATGGTTGCATTACCCTATCTGTACTCAATTTAATATTATAATGAAGTGTCATATACACAAGAGAATATTGTCTTGACATTATTAACAGATATGAAAGCCTCATGTTCAATGCAAATATAATTAAATACAAACACCTGTTTCCCCCTTCAAAAATGGGTATCTTTCCTGCAAATGGAAATGCCAATTAATTAACGTAAATAGGTGGCGGCAACTTCACTAGCTAGTGCTGCTAATAGTAATCTTCATCATTGTATATCCTTGCACAAACCCTCCAGCACCTACAAGAAATACACCTGCTAAAAGACTTATCAGGGGATGCATCAATGTCTAATTGTGTAGCAATTATGTGACTATACTTTTACTGTTCTTGGCCTCTTCCTCACTCCCCTGTTCCACCTTTCCAGGCTCAAGAGAACATACGTCAATGATACACAAAAAACTACTTTTGGACATATGCATTCTTAGTGTACATGCATAGAACAGAAATGCATATCTTATGCAAAAAAACAACAACAAAAAAAAGCCTTACATCCAAATCTAAGTGTGACCCATAGCATTAATTGATATTTCTATTGGAACAGCTGCTCTTGCAGAAAACCCTGGCAACAATATCACCACTGATATAGTAACACTATGTCCGCAAATGTACTATGGAAACATTAGTCGTGTTATTTTAAGTGACTGCTGTTAGCCACTTACTCTAATGCTGGCTACACATTGTATACACCTGCCACTCATCACAACTGTGTGTGACAGATTTGGCCCAAAACATTAAGCTATCGGGTGTCATAAATACGGACTTTTCTATAAGGACTGATCTCCTAATGTAAAGCATCTAATGGTCATCCTGTGTAACATTCCCTGCTACTCTACTTCATATCCTTATAGACTGTAAGCAGCGTCCTCTTACCACTGTGTTTGTTTCCCCAATTGTAGAGCTCTGGGGAGAAGGCTGGCGCCATATTAATAAATAAACAACAAAAATTCAGCATATAAAATGTAATAAGACAACGAACAGAAAGAAATGTAACTAGAATATAGCGGACATTACAGTGTTATTATACGTGACAGTAATATTACCTGCACGCAGCAGGAGCGGCAGCACAATCACAACAGCTCCTCACCCAGCAAACTATCTAACCCGGAACCGTTCCTAATCCACTGCATCCGTACAAGCGCCGGATGATGACATCTAACCTGCCGGGGTCCTTTCTGACTTTCCGGGCATTACCAATGACGCCAATAACAACCGCGCTGAGTAGCGGTGTATCTGCGCTTTATGCATTTCAGGCGTCAGGTTATTTCCACAGCCGTACTAGTAAGAGGACTGTATCTGGCTCTGTATGAAGTGAGGGATGCGAGAGTGAGGGAAGAGCATTGCATCAGATGAGTTGTCCTACATAGTGCCTGCTTGTAAACACCCAATAATTCTTGTAGTTAGTGTCCGCTAATCTATGCCACTTCGTTCTGGGTTATTCTTTCGAAATAAACAAGTCCTGGGTAACGATATATATTTATTTAGATGTCTGCAGAGCTGATATATTTATAACATTAAAACCGGCGGTGCTGGAGACTTCCCTCGGTTCCAGGGACCTTAGCAGCGTGCCCATCAAGTTGTGAGAGAGGAAGAGACAGCGAGCAGAGACGATATCATGCCGAAAGGAGGTGAGGAGAATGGGGGTGATCAGTGATGAGTGTGTATGGGGGTGGAGTATAACTTGCGTGTGTATGAGTGGGATGATTGGGCTATGAGGGAACAAAGATGGGGGTGTGATTGCTGTGGGGGGATACATACACTGGAAGGCGCCGGATCAGGCTGGGGTACAGTGATGGCTACGTGTAGTGACCGGTCTTTGCATCTGGCTCAGTAGGGGATTGCGCGCTAGTTGTCATTTCTTTTTCTCTTCATGCTTCAGTGCCCGGAAAGTTGTAGAAATATGCTACCAGTATATACTGGTTTTCTACCCCTGTGCTCATCCAGTTTGTCATTTATGTAATGACTGGCAGACAGTGGCGGTCTGCTCACACCTGGGGGTGATTATAAATGCTTGAAAGTTTCACAAGCTCAATGCATCTGAGGTAACATTCATACTGTAAGTTCAGTTTCCCCCCACACCTGACTTGACAGGTGAGGGTGGAAGAAAGAGCCAGCAAGGTGCTTTAATAAATTCTATATTTGTGACTTTTGATGCACTGTACATTCTCTGTTATTGTAGGATGGTGACAATGTCAATGTTTTGTGCTCAGTGGCATCGCTATCATCGATCCATGTGGTCATCGGCTGCCCTAGTCCGTATCGTAGATCAGCTTTGTTTAAATGCATGAAGAGAACATTGAAATTAGGACAATGGGACCATTGCAATGTAAAATCTTACTGCTACATTTAAAATTTTATAATGCAACATGTCCTCTCTCATGTGTTAATGTTACCAGTACAATAGATTGTATTGGTAAAAGCATAGTGTGACATGAATGTGCACACTAGGGTCCATTTCTGTTACCAGCCAGGTGAGAATAGAACCCGTAGCCCCATTGCAGTGAGCCAGTAATGCTAATCACTGTCACTGTGCCACCTATGTGTGAACTAGCTCAGCGTATGAAAGTTGTGATTTATGTAGATTCAGGTCTCAAAAAGTAAGACTTTCTGAAAACTTTAAATAAACTACTGCCATCTTTCCTAACATTGTCATTGGAATGCTTCTTAAATTGTGTAACAGTGTTCCCCAAAGTCACTTTAGGAGGACACACTTGGTGATCGTAGTATCTAGTATCTGTGTATATAAAATAATCACTGAGCAGCAGCAATTATTTTCTTTTTTCTTTTTTTTTTCCATTTTTCTCCTTACTGTATTTTGGAGCGGTCTTGATGATTTCTATATAATAGTTAAAATAGATTTATGATATTTGTATTAAATCATATCCTAAATATTGTGTCAAAATGGAGGAAAAGCAACTGTGCATGGGCTCTTATATTATAAGTGCACGTTTGTAAGACTGACCATAAATTAATAAAGTGTGTATCAAAAGCATTTTCTCAGGTCTGCTTACACTTGTAATGCAGTATTTAACACAGCCTCTCAAAGTTATCATATTAAGTAAATCAAATTCTGCCCACTGTCTATTGGTAATCGTAGGCATAGCTTGAATTCTTGGCTTAAATGCCAGCTACTCTTTTGCGTCTCTTCTTAATTCCAATACTGGTGTACAAGCCTCCCTTCTTGCATCAGTCCTGAGATGTACTACAAAACAGATTGTGTTCCTGTTTTCTACCTTAAGCACATTCTTATACTGGAGGTGAGTGCATTGTGTTCCTGAGGTGAAGGTGTAAATTTATCAAGCTGTGGGTTTGAAAAATTGGAGATGTTGCCTATAGAAACCAATCAGATTCTAGCTGTCATTTTGTAGAATGTACTAAATAAATGATAACTAGAATCTGGGTGCTTTCGGCAACATCTCAATTTTTTTCAAACCCACAGCTAAAAACATTTATATTTATTATACTCTACCAAGGATTGGAAATATCTTAACAAATTTAGGATATTAGGAGCTAGAATGTAATTTTTTTTATTTATAGCAGTACAGATTGTTGATAGATAATATTCAGGAGAATCTCAGCTTAGAAGTGTTAATAAAAATATTATAGTTGATTTATTATACAATACTAGACAGCGGAGAAAACAGCATGCATAAAACAGGGGGTGACAAGGTAGACAAAATAAGGGGAGGTTGTGTCAGAGGTAAAGACACTGACGGTCTCATGTAGAGCTGGACACAATTTCTAAAACGCAGATGTAAATTGCATCCGATAAAAAAAAGCACACTCTACATCAGGCCTGTCCAACCTGCGGCCCTCCAGGTGTTGTGAAACTACAAGCCCCAGCATGCTTTTCCAGTAGACAACCTGTTAATAGCTGGAAGGGCATGCTGGGACTTGTAGTTTCACAACATCTGGAGGGCCGCAGGTTGGACAGGCCTGCTCCACATAATATTCTGAAGTGGACGCATCTCAATGTTTGCAAAACAAAATTAGATCTAGTGCGCCTCAACAACCACAGCAGCTCGAACAAACTAAATGGAATACCACCAAACCACTAAAGCAATTCGAACATACAATGGTTTGTACAATGGCGCTCAGTAATTTGTCATACAAGGTGCAAACTAAATATTTTCTAGATCCAAGCCTTGAAAAAGATCTATGCTGAGATCGAAACGTGTTGGTTATTGTTTGGTATATATTAAACTGCCTTCTGGTCACCAATACCCTGGAGCCACTATAAAAGCAAGATTGGATCTAGATAATATTGGATTCATTTGTTATATGCAGCTGAAAGGAGAGATTCTGTAAAAAGAAAGAGGATACAAGAGAAAAAAGAACGTAAAGACCCTTGATTGAAATTAGCCATATTACCCTGAGTAAGCCTAATATTGACTGATCTTGGAAGCGTCAATACTTAGATGGACTACCATTTGGATATATGATATAGCGATGTGGTTGATTTATCAATATAAGAAGAAAGAGGATACAAGGGAAGAAATGTAAAGACCCTTTATTGAAGCTGATGTCGTCTGCCTGTTGATGTAAGCATAACACTTTGGGGGGGATCATAAGACACCTGTCCTTTCAGGATATATGACACAGGATTTTATGGAACTATTTTCATTCACTTCATTGTATATGTTACATTTGTCTATGGGGAATTTTAATATATGTTTTTCTGACATTTAGTTTCCACCTTGTATGACAAATTACTGAGCGCCATAGTACAAACCATTGTATGTTCACATCTCAATGTTTGTCCACTGCTGAGTTGCTCATATATACATTTGATATATACCTGTAATAGGCAGAATCACCTGGTTTACAGCCGACCATTGTTAGTATCATGGGCATTAGCATATTTAAACACAGTACCCAAAGTGTACACAATATAACAGTATGGACAATGGTTACTCATAAAAGTGAAAGGCAAATGCTAATCTTTCCTGCAGGGGTCTGAATGCAAATAACAAGTAATGTAAATAAATCCGATTCATTCATATCTTGCACCAGGGATAGAGCACATGCCACAGATAACGTTTCCGGACAGGCATATCTGCTTCCAGGTCTAAATATGTTGCATTTACTTCTGTGCTTGACCTATACTTGCAAGTCCCTTGCCTCCCGTGATTCACCTCTATAAGTGTGAGGAATCAAATATGCAAGATGCGACTGTCTCTTCATATAGATGTAAGTGTGCGCATGCACAGTAGTGATATTCATCTCTATGCAATGGACTTTCTTCCACTTCTCAGCCTTTTGGCTAAGATCAAGTGAGTACCTGTCTGAGTAGGGATTCCTGCACCTGAAAGGGCCATGGGAAAGCTTGGTCTGGCCAGAAGGCTGGTAGCTTGAAAGCCTTGAGATAGTGAGTGGTGACCCAGGGGTGCCGGAAATCACCTGAGGCCTTGTCACCCTCACTTGACACGATGGGACTGAGCACAATCTCACTTTCAGCTACCACCTTTCCTTGCCCCCCGGCCTTTTGGCCAGGCAGGAATAATTTTCAACATCTCGGCCGAAAGGCTGGAGCCGTTATGCACGGCACTATTTATTTTCTCCACTGTTTTGTCACTTTGACTTATGTTTATGTTTTTTTCACTTGGATTTGATGGGTGTGCGGCTTCCCTTATGGGTCCGATCCCCTGACGATCTAGAGGAGGTGGTGTGGTCCTAGTGGCTCCCACCTCCCTGAATCCCTCTGAGGTCTCTCCTTCCGGGGGGAGGCAGAAGAACTGGTGCCAAGGGGTAAAATCCTTGGCAAAAAGGACCCCCCTAGCCTTGTGGCGACCCCTTGCCCCTTAAGGGTCCTTATGGATCCGGGGATCAAGGGATCCTTCCTCTTTTGAGGAAGGTTTGAACCCGCAACCCTGTGCACGTTTTTTATTTGGGTTTTCTCACTTATTTTTTTCGAGCACTGGGACACGAAAGCACGCTTAAGGCTTTCAATAGAGAAAAAAAATAAAAATCACTTTCTTCCAACTCTACATGAGGCCATAAAGAAGCCGGTGAATAGGTAGTAAGTGAAACAGGAGATTACTGTGTCATGAAGGCTAATGTACCAGTATGAAGGAAAGGACATTTACAGTGGGAAAAGTGCTTAGTGTTATACCTACAGTTTAAAAGAAGTTCCTACATAAGAATTTCCCTAGAATTTCATCAGGATTTCAAATAACTTGCTTGTAATTACCAGCTCACTATAATTTTTTTTTTTAGAATCACTATATCAACAATATAATTCCCCAATCATCCTCTTGGCGGTGTACTGAGTCCCAGGTGTGCTTTAAGCACAAAAGTACTGATGAGCCCCCAGTGTGCTACAGGGCAAAGAAGCTACTAGCAGATGCCATTTAAGCCATTAATTCAGTAAATGATGATAAAAAAATAACTGCTGTAGCAGAAATTGGAGCCTGCTGTTTTTGCAGTCATCACATGGGCTCCCTTTTATTTTAGATGGGGACTTTGGTTGTTTCTGAAGCAAATAACATGATATAGGTCTGATTTCCTTGTGCCCAATTGTCGTGCTGCTCGTTTATCTTTACACGTTTAACACTGGAAAAAGGCATTAACACATTGATCTCTCAAGCCAACACCGAAAAACTTGGGGCCTGATTCATTAAGGATCTTAAACGAAGAGGTATCTTATTTCAGTCTCCTGGACAAAACCATGTTACAATGCAAAGGGTGCAAACTAGTTTTCTGTTTTGCACATAAGTTAAATACTGACTGTTTTTTCATGTAGCACACAAATATCAACTTTAAATTTCAGTGTACAAATAAGCTATCAAGTATTTGTGTGCTACATGAAAAAACAGTCGTTATTTAACTTATGTGCAAATCAGAAAACTAATTTGCACCCCTTGCATTGTAACATGGTTTTGTCCAGGAGACTGAAATAAGATACCTCTTCGTTTAAGATCTTTAATGAATCAGGCCCTTGGTTGCTAAAGTGCAGTGATAGGCACTTTTGGGACTGCATGGGTCGGCCCTCTATCCTTTAAAGGGAATGCACATCACCCTTAATCTCTGTGATTAATTAAAATAATATGTTTAATTATAGAAAGTGACAACATATTAGCAAGCATTTTAATAGAAGATAAATAAGTGTTACAAGTTTTCACTAACAAATCCGACATCACAACATGAAGGAGATACAAGTGAAGGCTCGGAGAGCTGCTTGTTGCCCATCTCTGCTTGAAATGCATGTTTTAGTAGCTTTGATTGGTAATGAAACGAAAGGTTGGGCACATAGTTGTCAACTTACTCTTTAGGACACCCTAATGTCAAGAATGCAGTATACACTGCTGACTGAGCGATGTTCTGCCACCTTTTAATTTTTTGAGCAACAATGCTTATATGCTTATGGCATGGAATGTATACATCACAGGAAGATTTTCATGTCTGGGGGACAGTAAGAACAAAAAATGTCCCCTATAGAGCATAAAGCAGTGTCGCCCTTTAGAAACACTTTTTATTTTTTATTATACATAATTGTGTTGCATCTGCGATTACCATTCAGTCAGCTACATTTCATCTCAGTCCTGCTCACTTTAAAAATGATCAGGTGTTGGAATGGTTGGTACTGCTGGTGGATCAGGAGCTGCCGCTGTCTGAATGTATGTGTAAAGGAGTTTATCAGAATGAATATACTTGAGATAAAGTGTTCTTTATCGGTTAGGCATGTTGTCCCATATACACCAGTCATCCAGGTATGAAAAATGGAACCCACAACACAGCTGATTACCCTTTGAGGCATGCTAAGGCTTTCTAGGTTTTCTACTGGTATGTCCCAGATGTGCAGCATCTTTATGTGCCTAAACTTATATCTTTCTGAACTTGTTAAACTTAACTGAGTTATTACAAGCAATAATATGTTGTACTCTCTGGCTCTGAATGCCTACTACTCTTTTCACAATTATGCTGCCGTCACCTGGCATTGGCATTTACAGAATGGATGGAGTTCAAACCCTTTAAAATAAATTGTTGCTGCTAATACTGCATAGAGGTGAGATCAAGCAGTCTATCCTGTCCTACCATTTATTATACAAACTAATAATGAATATGTGGTCTTCTTGAGCTCTAGAATAAATCGGATTTATTTTTACACAGCTGTGAAAACCATGGCTGTCTTGTAGTTTTGCAAGAATCTATTCTTTTTTTTTATATATATATATATATATATATATATATATATATATATAGCTATAATCTGTTTGTTTTTTACCCCTTCTATTTAGCAGTAATTTAATAATTTTGACATTGTTAGAATTCATTATGTGTATCTGAGATTGTAAGATTAAGGTACATGCAATGTAGGATTTGTAGACCAAGGGAAGCTGCAGTGTCTCCGTGGCTGGGGATTGCTTTTAACTGAATTTGGTCTCAATGCTTTGCATTTTCCTAGCAATTGCAAACATTAGCAGCAGTGTTAGAAAATCTTGCTGCTTATTTTTTCCCATAAAATTAAGCATTAAAGCATTTATGTTTTGTTTCTGAGTCTTCAAATCTTTTGATGGGATATAGTTGGATATGTCCATAATAATATCCTGCATTAAAATAGCAAAACTATTATAAAAGTATGCAGAATGGGCAGAGGTTTTTGATTTAATATATCGGGTAACTATAAAAAACAAACAAACCTATAACCTATCCCCGAAAATGCTCTTCTCACAATTATACCTCTCGCCTCCAGAAACATAATCCATATGAAACGAGGCTAATTACGACCAGAGCCGCGATAGCTCAACTCTAAAAATCTTACCCCTCTATCGCTTTATATGATCATATGCAAAATCCAGAGAATTTGTGCCATGTCAACCATTGGGTTTAAGTGCTCAACCTAAGCATCTTCCCTTTGACTAAGTGGAATTAATGGTTTGTCTACTTCTCAGAGCATGTAGCCTCGCCACACACCCTCACACCTATATAATGAGCATTACAGTACTATTTGTCAATCTAGTCTCTGCACTCATTTTTGTCTCCTCAATAAGATTTGTGTTGGTAATACAATATTGTCAATAACAATGTATTGAGTTAAAAAGAAAAAGAATGCAGAATATAAGCAAAACATACACACTAGGTTTTTGCAAATCCTTCACAAGTGATGTACAGGCTGACTGCATCTCCGCCCTTGTAAAGTGCTCTCTGAAACTTGTAGAGTGCATAGTGACCTAAGGACCGTTAATACTTTTTATTATTTAATTCTTAATTTATAGAACACCAACACATTCCACAGTACTGCACAATTAGGGAAATCAAATGTAACATTCCAGAATTTACAATACAATACAGACCATGACCAATACATGCCCAATACAGGCCCTTGTTGTTTGAGCTTATTGTACAATGTAGCAGAGCAATTGAAGAGACTTGAACATTTATGAAAGGCATGTATAAGATCCTGTGTAGAGTTCCTTTTTCTGTTTGTACATAAACAATTGCTAGGTTATTATGGCTTCCACACATAGCCTTTGGGTCATTTTATGGTGACATTTTGTTATGTATGAATGCTTATTTTAAGGTTTGAAGTGAGGATTTCTTTATTTGTTGTTGTTGTTGTCTTAAAACCTGTAATTTTATGCTCTGCAGGTAGAAAAGGAGGTCACAAGGGTCGGGTGAGGCAGTACACAAGTCCAGAGGAAATTGATGCTCAGATTAAAGCTGAACATGAAAAGGCTCAGGTTGGTCTATAACTTACTAATAGTACAATTTTACAAGTTGTCTTGAAAGTATGAAAGCATCTGAGTAGGAGGTAGTAATAATTACAGCCTTAGTAAAATATGAGTTAATAAATTATGTTTTAATGTGACACATGAGACTGTATATAGACCATGGGAATTAATATGCTAAACAATCAATGCTTTTTATTTGTGTTAATAAATGTCAAATTGCCCTATACATTTTGAAGACTAAAGGAGACCATGTAGCAGTTGATTGACCGTATTATTGTTCAATTCAACCACACCTGTGGGTGGCCAAATTGGCCAGTAGTCTCTTAGGTCATGTGGCTGGATCACTTCTGACTTTGTTGCAGCCTGTTAGTGTGGCCGTGTGTAACTGCAGATGAAAGATGAGTTATTGGACTGTGTGTATGTAATCCTCTTCGGACAGCACTGACAGTCCCTTGTCATCCAACTGAGCAAAGTAGAAAATCATCCTGTGGTTCAGTGTGTGGGTAGAATAAGAATTAACTAATATAATCAGTGAGTCTCTAGAATACATTCATATGACGTTTATCGTTCTCCCCAGAAAATTCTGCCACCCAGGTGGCATTAAGAAGCAGCCAGGTGGGGGCAGTTGTAATACTTTGCAATAATAATGAAAAATGTTGGCGGTTATTGCCCACACCTTCCAGGACTGGTCAGACTGGTGGTCAGTGGTGTTATAATAGGAGAAATTATGGTGTATTCTTTTATAATTGGACTCCAAGAGCTGGAGCACACGGAAAGTAGGTGCTGGGGAGAACACTGACTTTGATGAATTGAGTTAATTTGTAAAATGAGTTCATAATTAATTACGATAAATTGATCTCTAGTTTAATGTTGTTGTCAAACTGTCAGTCCTACAAATAAAATTCAGTAATATACTTATTTTTGGGTCACTGTCACCATGCTAAGTGAATATATTTTAATAGGAGTTGAAGGCAGTCTTATGAATATCATCATTTATTTATCTAGTGTCAGCAAATTCCATAGTGCTTTACAATTGGGAACAAGCACTGTAATAAAACAATACTGGGTAATAGGGACAGACAGAGAGGTAAGACGGCCCTGCCCACAATCTATGGGTAAATATTTATGCTAACTAGAAAATACCCCTTTGTCTACAAGGGCCATCTGGGTCACTCTGTATATCTTCTGAAATGGCCTCACTCTTATATACTGCCCCACTGTTAGTCGCCTACTGTACTATGGAGAGATTTTAACTAAAGTCTCATCTTATGAGACTAACCTTAGCATCGCAACAAGCTTGCTGCTGCCTGGCTGGCCCTGGAAGCTTCTTCACAGGTGTGCAGGTGGGTAATTTCCTAGGAAACTGCTGGCAAAATTAGTGGAGGCCTGAGTTACATGTTATTCATGTATAAGCAAATTAGAGGTACATAGCTGTGATCTAAGGTTGATGTGAAGCCTCCCAGTCCATATAGCATTTATTACATATAGCTATGATGACTTGTATGTTAAAATGCTGTTTTTTGTTTTTGTTTGTTTTTTTTGCATATATTTGAGCCATGCAGATTTACTATGTTAACGGAAACAAAAAATATTGTACAATCCATGCTGGAATAAGAAGTGTTCTCTTTTGTAATCTCTTCCACATAGGAAGCAGAGCTCGAGGAAAGTGGAGTGGGAGCTACTGGAGACCCCACAAAGGAAAAGAAAGATCAGAGCTCAGATGAAAGCGATGAAGACGATGACTATCAGGTAGACTGTCTCATCAAGTGTCGGATCAGAACAGTCTGCATGAGATTAAAATTATTATTTTTAAATTCATTTATACATCCATTTTTTGTTTATTTTATTTAAATTGACATTGAACAGCAGCATGGATTGGAAAATGTTTCTCTGCCCTTTCTCAATTGCTAGCATTTAGTAGCATTTAGTGGCATTTTATGGAATGGTGAGGGGTGAAGCAGATTGAGTAGGATATAGTAACGCTGCTCTCTTTACTCCACAAGCTTAGTACGTAGGGAAGGGTCACTCCTATCTGCTAAACATAGGCAGAAAGTTAATTTGTAATGTTTTTCACTTACTTGTTACTTCTAGCCTTATTTCACTGGCTTTGGTATTTGTAAACAGATGTTTCACATCCCAGCTTCTAGAGTTTAAATAGGCATACATTGACTAATTTTCAGATAAGCATGTGTCCATTCTATTCTACATCAATTTAAAATTACATAAATATGTGTGTGTGTGTGTGTATATATAATATTATGGGAAATAACCTTTTGCAGGTAACGGGTGGCGTGACCGTTGTGGCTTTACTGCTTTCTGGCACACAGTTTGACAATTAAAAGATCACTATACTCCACACCTCATTTACCACAGGGAATTCAAATGTTTAGATTTGAACCATGAAGGGAAAATGCATTTTTAACCTTTCAACAGCAAGTCTGTTTAGAATGTAAAGTATTTTCATCATACTCCATTAGACAGCTGTAGTCTTTCCCACATTATTAAGAAAGTGTCCTAGTGGGATTTGATGTAGGTATACGGTCATATAATCACTTTACTTGTATGTATGTATGTATGTATGTATGAATCCACCGAAAAATACAATGTATAACTGCAAGTCCGCCTGTAAGCCTGTCATTTACTCTGTTCTCTGTTGTGTTAGAGAAGCTTTTCAGCTTTTCTCTTCTAACATACCATCCTTGTAAGGATGATGAGTGAGAGCATGGTAAACTTTAAGTTATTGTAGGTATTTTATCCAACTCCATAATATGTAAAATAAATATATAATTAGTACACTGCCATCTAGTGGCAGATTTGCATAATGCAAATTGCAGTGTACATCCTTCAAATGGTATGTGATAGCTGTTGAAAGACCACAAACAGATGTTCTAACATGCATTTCTCAGAATACGAAAGCCCACATAACAAGGGGATATTTATGAAGTAAAAAGCAAATGTGTACCACCTTTTTGTCTCTTATGTCTAGTTCTTTGCACAAAATGTAGTGCACTAATGTGAGTTGGCACTGTGGCCCTTGCATGCTTTGCACATAGAACACATTCATTGGACATTGGAAAAGTCTTGTATAAAGCCTGTATGGAACACTCATCCTATGCAGGTGAGATCGCACAAACAAATGGGAACCCTCAAGCAGAAAACTCCTCTTCCTATTGGTCCTTGGGTTCAACCCTTTCAACCAGGTCTGGACCTGTTTCACAGAAATGGGAGCATGGGAAAAACTGCTCCAAAGTGCAGCTTTGTTAAAATTTAAAATTAAATTGGAAATTTTCCTTTAAATAGTTGACAAAGAGATAAAGGGATATATGATACTTCTAGCTTTTTTTTTTTTTTCCCCAAACCAAAAAGGGAAAGTTGGTGGGGGTGAAATTTATGATTAAAAATTAACTTCGCTATGCTTAATGTGCCCAAATATTTGTGTTCATTAACATGGACTGCTGTCTCCGGTAAAGTAAAATGGAATATCTGCCATTGGCCCCAACAAAATGATGCCTCAGGGACCAATGTAATCATGAAGAAATGGTAACATGTTTGCTTGTGAACATTGTTCAGTAGAATAATTACATTTTCCAGAGGTTTTATGTTATAAATACTTATGAACATTTAAAATGTTACTGTAATCCCAATTCTGTAATCTCAACAAGTCCAAGTTGCCATGATGATCATAATATGGTCACTGAGCAGCTGTTGCCCAAGCATGGAAGCAAACATTACCTCCCCCACTGACAGCGATTATATCAAAGTAAGTTATAGTTTTGAAATGGAAACTTTGGGGGTGCCCTATTCTACAGCGGCTACCTCTCCACTAGTGAAATGGAGCAGTTGGCAGGTCTATGTAACTGAGGCAGCGGACGATCCTCCATGTACTTCCCAGCAGATTGATAATGCCGCCTCCTTGTGAGTATAAGTTTTGTATTGCCAGAATTGCCTAATTTCATATATATACTAGTCTTGGACGTTTAAAGTATAAATGTGCACCTGCTATTTTTTCAGTAATAGAATAGGCTCACACAGCAGGAGACATTGTTTTTTGCAGGAGAAGATTAATTGAAAAATGTATACACTTCAATTAGCATTTTATAGATGTCAGCAAGTGGGTTTCTGAGTTTCCTACTCACAGCATACTGTATAAATTGTTTTCCTATGTTGTGTTTTCATGCTTTTGCATACTCACTGTTTCTGCTTGTTGATCAAATTATACAGTGGGTTAATTCCACCTTCTAGTAAGCAGGAACTGGCTCAAAGTTAGGGTCTTCAATTTCTGCACTTTTAAATTATTTTACCAAGGTTTGTAATGGGACTCAAAGCATTACACTTATGAATGTTGGTCTTTTGTCCTCTATTTTATTGTTTTTGTCTCATTTTTGAGAGAGTCTTTACTTTACTGTAACTTCACATATTGAGTTTACTTTTCTTATGTTTCAGCAAAAGCGTAAAGGAGTGGAAGGTTTGATTGACATAGAGAATCCTAACCGGGCAGCACAGGCTTCTAAAAAGGTTGCTCAAATTGATCTGGAAGGTCCTAAAGAACTCTCGCGAAGGGAGAGGTAATTGCCTATCAAATGTTTATATTGGTGCATACAGAATAAATAATGTATATTTCCACCATATTTCTTGTATTAATATTATAGCAGTAGCCATATTGAATACTTACATATGCATTCTCTGCACACTTGGTAGCGATGGCTTCATCCTCTAACATCTTACAGGCTATCTTATGAGTGTGTGATGCTGTGCTCCAGTGACTGCAGTGTGATGGCACTACTTAATGCTGTAATTGTCTTACTACCATTAGCCTGTGAAGGCCTATTGTAACTTGTCTGAAGAAATGCAGCATTGAGCAGAGCCTTCTCATTGTAGCCAAAAAGGATATTAACACTTCTTTCCATTGGCCTCACACAGAAACTGTGGTCTGAGTGGTGCAATCTTTATCTAGGAATTACACCCAAAAGCAGATGACAGAAGCGGCAGTATTACATAGACAGAATTGTACTGTATGGCCCAGCCCTCCTGTCACAATTGAGCTGTTAGGATCCCCAGCCATCTTGTGTCTGAGTTTAATCATTACATTTAAATTTAAGACCACATTCTGTACCTTTGTACATCTGAGGTGGTCAGTAACCATTTGGAATAAGCTAATTAACATTAATTATATACAATGAAATATATTATACATTTAAATATGATTGTCTTCTTTGTTAATCATTTTAAATGTACTTTTGTAGACCAGGAGATACATCAGCCAGGGGTGCATCTTGTAGTTACGCAGCAGGACCTGCTCTGGTTGTCAGACTCCTTCCAGACAGGTGTACCATACATTAAAGATTGTAACATTATTGTCACCCCTCATTTGAACCCTTGTGACGTGGGTGTGAAAGGGTTAATCAATACAAAATCCACTGGTCTATCTGAAAACTCTTAACTTTCATATCTATCTGGCTGGTAATTATAGTTGGCAAATTGGAAGTAGCTCAATGCACAGATCATGAATGTTGTACAGCCGTCCCCTGAAATATGGATTATAAGAAAGTTTGTTTTGATGTTCCTTCCCTACCTGAAATATTGTAAGGCCTTGGGATGACTAAATGGTCCTTTGTAGGAACAGCATCTGGATGGTGCTGTAAAACCTTATCTGACCTGCTGATCGTTGGATCCCAGTCCTCTCTGAAATATAAACAGCCAAGTTATGTGACAGGACACAGACTGGAGGCAGATTGCTAAGGGAGACATCAGCATAGTTAATCCCTGATTTCCGCACAGTGATTTCAGAGATCATATTGTTCGAAGTAATCCTTTGTATAGTTATATTTTATTTTTTTGTGTCTTGATTATGCCATAATAATGACAATTGTGATACACAATGTCTAATTTATTTACTAATGCATATTGCATTAACTAAGTTTAAAATAGATGTTTCCCTTAAATTGCGATTTGCTGTTTTTAATGAGGACTTATGGCAATGTCTTTATCACATATTGGATGTCATTGTCTTAAATCCAGCATTTGATGGCACTCTATAAAGTTTATAGGCAGGGTACCTCCCAGCTCACTGAAACTTAGACACCCGATTGCGAATTAGACAAATGGGGAAAGCAAAGAGTGTATTGAAATTACACCTGGGTGACCTGACCATTAATGTTTCCTGCATGAATGAGATGATATATATCTGTCACTGCTTCTAGTGTTTGAGCAAGAATTACAATATTTACTGTTATTCCCCTCCCCATATAGTAGCCAAAATATAAACGATGATTATGGCAGCAAAATAAAAAAATAAATTAAAAAAAGACATTAACTTTTATATAAAAATGTATTTGTATACAGTAAAAAAATAAATAAAAATGTTACTCCTGCGAAAACCAATGCTGTTCAAAAAAGTCTTAGGTCTGTGGTACGATTTCTCATGACTGCAAAAGGGTAACAAATCAATAGGTTTATTATAAGCTCAGGGTTTTGTTGTTTTTGTTTGTTTGTCTTTTTAAAGTTCTATTTCTGTTACTTGTCCTACTTGTGAGGTAGAAATACTGACTATTTTCACCACCCTAGGGTAAAGAAAGCCATGTACTCTGGTGTCCTAGAATAATAGATTGAATGAGTGTGTTGTATTTTAAACAGGGAGGAAATAGAGAAGCAGAAGGCAAAAGAACGCTACATGAAGATGCATTTAGCAGGAAAAACAGACCAAGCAAAAGCTGACTTGGCCCGTTTAGCAATTATTCGAAAACAGAGAGAAGAGGCAGCAAAGAAAAAAGTGGAAGAAAAAAAAAGTGAGTATCCTCCTTTTGGCCAGCTAGTCTCTTGCTTTGCACTGGAACAAAACAAATTGAGGTACTAGAGTAGCTGAGTCACTTGAAGGGGTTTCCTTGGAAGCGGAGCCCTATTTATAGAATTATCACCAGCTTGCTTACATCCTCCCTCCCCCAAAAAGTTGGAATACTTTATTTGATATTATCTAGGTACTAGAAATAATATGTGAAGATTTATCCAGTTAATCTATAATGATCGGATTTAATGTAAAATGCTTTTCTTTTTGTAAACCACTTCTCTACCTGTATATACATTTCCTCTGCATTCGTAAAATACATACAATGTAACTCAAACACTGTACAGTGAATCTGAGACCAGAAGTTTGGGTAGGATAATCAATCATTTTTGTATCCTGCTATTCAGTCCAATCCAATTGGTCTTTCACAGGTTCGGATTCAGGCCCATATATTTTACAAAGGTTGGCCCACATGGTTAAAATGTACCCAGTCGTTTCACCAAATCTGCATCTGTGGCCTATGTAGGACTGTTAAAGGGCAGTATATGGTCACGTGTGTGTGCACTATATATTAAAATATATATGTTACATATTTAATACTGTTACTATTCCCATAGTTGCTCCCTTTTCCCAGGTGCTCTTGCCATAAGCTTTTCAACTTTTCCTATTCTTTTCCAGATCAGGCACTTAGGATGTGTATACAAATCGGTACAAACAAATTACTCATGGCAGTAAAAACCATATTTAGGTTATTAATACATTGTATTTTACTTTGCAGCAAAAGATCCAACGGGAGGAACAGTCAAATCAATGCAGTCCATGTCTCTTAATAAATAACTGCTGTCATACAGAGACCACATCCAGAGGATCCTTGGGCCAGTGCAGCTCTATATGGTCTGTAGACTACTCATCTAGCCACTTCTCTGGTCCCTTGTGTGTCTGCAACATACTTTCCCTGATCAAGTCAGCACAGCATTTGCAGGCTGAGGATACTGCAATTAAAGACTGGACATGCACTCGGCACATATTTATTTAATGCTGTGTGTCTGTGGAGCTTGGATCCGGAACGAGGGGAATAAAGTTTGGAATTAAAACTACAATTTCTGTCATGTTTCTTTATCAGCAACTGGAAATATATAACTTTTTGTATTATTTATTTGTTGATGCATAACATTACTGTACAAAAGTGTTATACAATCTATATTGCAAGGCCTTAAGCCTCATAATTTCCACAATCCCAAAAGTTTGAGTGGAAGTAAAGTGAACACACATGTAGAAGGTAGTCTGCCTGCATATAGGTTGAGATCCTAGCTTTAAGATTCCCGTAACAAATCGTCATGTTGTTTTCATTCTCCTGACTCCCCCCCCCTTCTATCCTCGGGTTGCCAAAAATGTGTATAATGTTAGTTGGAGGTTCTGATCCAAGTATGGTAAGCAATGCAGAGTTTGTAGTGGCAGACATACAGTTCCCCACTGCCCTTGTAGCACGCTTTTACTGATGCACTTTTGTATCTCTAGGCATATAAAATGGCACAAGCATTGATTTATATCATTAACTTTTTATATAGCAGTTACATATAACACTGTGCTTTATGGAGAATTTTTAATCCTTTATATCGGACCCTGTCCCAGTGAAATTTAGTCTAAAGTCTCAACCACACCAAAACATATGCACAAGTCAGTTTTGCCAGACATCAATTAACATATTAACTCTACACACAAATGGAGCCTGTCATGACAAGAACCACCTGGGCATGTGTGAGAGATGGGTGTGAATGAGTTAATCAAAAGAAATCCACCTGGCCTGTCTGAAAATTACTGAAATTCACAAAATTTGTATCAGTCTCCCTATTAAAGCCAAAGATTTTGTTCAAGAGCTAATACTCTTAGGAAGTCTTCAGTTACGCCTTGTCTTACCTGAAATTGTAATCACAACTTAATTTAATCAGTGAATACTGTAAGGTAAACAATTGCCTGCATAAATGTTACGTTAAAATGGTGATAAATTGACAAACAGAAAATATAAATGCAAAGCACACACAGAAATGGCCATAGCACAATTGCATACATTTGCATCTTCTGCTGTCTCGGCAGGCTGGAAGGAATGGACAATGTATCAGTAGATTACTGAGAATGGACAAATCCTAAAATAATTTCATTAATTTTAAATAGTCTTCCTTGTCTATCTGTCTCCATTTCTCCGTTACATCACAGAAATGCTGATATGCTACTGTTTTACAATAGTTTTATTGCCTTCTGTTTAAAAGCAGTTTTGGTACTAGCTCCTTTAATCTCATAGCTTTATTCTAGACCAGAGTAGAGAAATGATATTGGGTCCACTTAACAGGGTTTGATTTTCTAAACATATGCATATGAAACATGATTATGTCAAATGGGTTCCTTGGGAAGATGAATTTGGCTGGTTCAACATGTTGAAAATTTGTACAAAGATCTCCAAACATGTATTATGAAAAGTATTGGCTCAATGTATTTTTCCATATAGGAAATAATCCTGCCCTTGGAAGGACCACAACTATTGTCCTGTGTAGCCAGAGAAATGCCCCAATCTGTTAGTATCTGTGTGCTGTGCAATACACCATACTTGACTGTGAGACACCAGGCATCTCAGAGTAAGCAATTCAAGCTAGGGGACAAATAGGCCCCTGAAGGATACATTAGCACCTTGTTTACTTAGTGATTTCACAGGTTATCTAAAACAACTCTCATCTTTGGGAAAGATGATAACTATAATATATTATTTCCTTAATTATTCTGATAAGACCATAATCATGAAATTGCCCTTGTTGTAGTAGTGCTGTGAGAAAGCAATGCTAACATCTGCAACACTATGGCATCTAAGCACTGTGACCATGGTTCTTTTCTGATCAGTTCCTTATCCATGTGGACTTTCTATTGTCTCCCTGTGTTTTAGTCTTTACTGGGGCAGGGATGGGTGTACAGCTAGAAAAGAAACCTGGAGGTATATTTACTAAGCTGTGGTTTCTGACGAGCTGCCAATTATTGGGTATTTTATTAATGGCCATTTTATTAAAGAAAAAGCCCATCAACATAATATCAAAAATGGAGGGTGAAAGACAAAATACTTAAGGTAAAATGAACAGAAAAGTTATAATAACATTTGGCACCACAAAGAAGACATCCATACCTTATATTTACCATATATACTCGAGTATAAGCTGTCCCGAATATAAGCCGAGGCACCTAATTTTACCACAAAAAACTGAAAACTTATTGACTCGAAGTATAAGCCTAGGGGTGGTAAATGCGGCAGCATGTTGAGTTTTGTGTCTTGCGCTACCTTCCCCTCCACACACACACACTTTTGGCAATTCTAATGCTAGTCTTCCTCCATTTCTGCACTGGCTCATAGGGGCATATTCAATTGTCGGCGGAAATGCCGAAAATCTCGCGGTGCGCGCACTATTACTGTTATTACGGTAATAGTGCGCGTAAAAACCGTTATTACAGTAGTTTTCTCTGAAATCCAGCTTACTATTACCGTAATAACGGTAGTAGTTTTAACGCGGCGGGGAATCGGAAGAATTTAATATGCCCCATATACTCTTATATGGTAGCGTGGAGAGAGAGACTGGATTGTGGGGTACTATTAAGGAATAAATAAAACAAACCACAATACGCACACACTATTTCTAACAGCATGTACATTGTTCACCGTTTGATTACCCGTCCCTATAAGAATGTAAACTATGCATAGTTACCTTGGAAAGAAAGTGTATCACGTTCCTTGTATTATTGGTGACATTCCCCATTTATCTAACGCCATTTGCAATGCAAGTTTGCGTTCCAAATACCAAACTTCCTGTCAGTGAAACGTTAAGAGCTGAGGGACCGGAGAACAGGGACTCACTCGAGTATAAGCCGAGGGGGGCTTTTCAGCATAAAAAATGTGCTGAAAAAGTCGTCTTATACTCGAGTATATGCGGTAAGTAAATAGGAAGCCATAGTAGTGGAAAAAGAGAATAAGCTATAGAAAACGGGACAGGGCAGTGGTAATCAACAAAACAAAGTGAAATCTTAAAAAAACCAAAAACCTAGGACATTACTGTGAATATCAATTAAGAAGATTGTAAGTCAAACAACGGATAATTCAGTAAAATTTTACCCAACTTGCAACAAAGGAATTGGTAAGGAGAGGGAAGGCACCTGAATAGGTTCAAATTAAATGTGACCAAGATTGTACCTTATTGTCTAATCCCTTCTAACACATCCATGACCAGACCCATGTTCATAGTTACTCCAAAAAAAAACAAAAAACAAATATAATTGTAAATGTCGTATTGCAGAATTATTTAATTTGAATGAGGGCAGAATAGGAAAAACGTTTTTGGGAAGAGTATAGAGAACAGGAGGCAAGTGATGAAGGAGGTCTATGTGATAGTCTGCACTGTAAACAGAAAGAAGTGACAATTATTTTAGGTTATCTAAGAAAAGCCAGATATAGGTACATCTAGGACACAGGTTTCCATTAATGTCCAGCTTGTCAAATATTAAGCTGACACCATAAACATGAGTATCCTGATATAGCAGCTCTCTTGTGATGCAGGCTTACTGCAATCTACCTCTCCATGGTTACAGCTGCTCCATCATGCAAATGAGCAGCACCAGTGCAGTTGGAACTCATTCCAGAGTGGCTTAAGGCAATGCAGGCATCAGAAAAAAATATCAACCCAGTGAGAGGATGTCCAGAAATTCTTCATGGGCCCATGTGATTTATGTATCTGATTATTTGTTGTTGTTTATTTTATGTTTTTTTAATAGGAAGTATCAGGGCAATTGTCCTGTTTTCCACTGTAAAGAGACAATTAAAATGTTCTTCAAAGGAGAAATACAACTATACACCACTCAAAGGTCACAGAAATATAAGGGTATCAAGTTCTATTGGTAGTGCACTGATCATATGCCATGTACTTGTTTGGTGACAAGCAAATAAATCCGTAATTTGTTATATCAACAACTGTTATTGAGCTAAATTTATACCTTAAATAACCAGTGTTTATTTTCTGTAAGCTTTTTGTCCCATCTTGTTATTGGAGGTGGAAGTCTTTAGAAAACAAAAAAACAAATTGCAGCACTAAAAACCTAACTGGCTTGAAATAAAAAATAATAATGACAAAACAAAACCTGAGGTCACGGATCATCAAGTATAAATAAGATTTATTAAGAACAAATATGTAGGATAAATGCAACTAACCAGCTTAAAATACTATAGATAAACATTATTATTATTAATTTTTATTTATAGGGCGCCACAAGGTGTCCGTGGCGCCGTACAGGGACAAAAACTAATTACAATACAAGGTGAGACAGCACAGTACAGTAAACATAAAGCACAGTAACTCAGTAAGCTCAGGGCACAGCTAGTGAGGGCGGGGGGAGTATCCGCAAATGACTGGGCCCAAAAGGAGGGCGCGGAAGACAGGGAGACCCCCAGAGGGGGGAGGAGGGCCCTCGAGGGCAAAGTAGCTGGAGAGCAGAGTTAGAAGTGGTGGAAACAAGAGGAGAGATGGCCCTGCTCAGAGGAGCGTGCAATCTAAGGGGAGGGTTGGACAGACGGAGAAACGCGAGGGAGAGTAGAGGGACGGAGGCAGGGAAGGGGAAAGAAGGATGAGAGGCAGAGGATAAGGTAGGTAGTTAAGTGGGAGACTGGAAGGCTTTAAGAAAAAGGTGGGTTTTTAAAGCCCGTTTGAAACTGGACAGGTTAGGGGAAGTCCTGATGGAGGGAGGGAGCTTGTTCCAGTGGAGGGGGGCAGCGCAGGCGAAGTCTTGGATACGCGCGCGGGAGGAAGTGATCAGGGGGGAAGATAGGCGACGGTCATTGGCAGATCGGAGAGGGCGGGATGGAGCGTGAATAGATAGGAGTGTGGAGATGTAGGGTGCAGTGGTGTTGACGAGGGCCTTGTATGTAAGAGTGAGGAGCTTGAACAGAATTCTGTAGGGGAAGGGGAGCCAGTGGAGGGATAGGTAGAGGGGGGAGACAGAAGAGGAGCGGCGAGAAAGGAAGATAAGCCTAGCGGCTGCGTTAAGTACAGATCGAAGGGGAGCGAGATGAGAGAGGGGGAGGCCATATACAATAAATGGACAGTGCACTGGGAAGTCTTTAGAAAGGTTGCACTCATATCACTCAGGTAGAGCCAAAACCTGAATCATGGACCTGCAGTGCCATAGCAAAAATGTGCTGTACAGATTCACACGAGAAAGTGGTAATTGATGTTGCAGCAATCTTACAAACACCATATTCTCTGCATAAGCTTCCCAACATAATCATTTTAGTTGTTTTATGGTGGCCTCTATGAGAAGGGTTTGTAAGCCGCACACCTACAGCCGGGATCCGTTGTGGAATGTTGAGGTTTAACATAATAGGGGCTTCAATCTGATGCATCAGTTTGCGAGGAGACATTCCTACAAAGTGGAGAGAGTTGATTAATTTTAAATTGCTTCTTAATTTCGCTGTCCACTGATTTGTATGTCCTGTTCTCCTCAGGGAAATAGCATATCCTTGATGGCCATGGTGGTGTCATTGTTTGGTGTTAAAAAAACAAAATTTTATTAAACTGTAATAATTTGGCAATTTTCCCTTTAGGATGTGGGGGGGGGGGGGGGGGTGTGGGTGTGGGTGTGGGTGTGGGTGTGTGTTTTAATGGATTGTTTTACACACTTTATATCGAAGCTGAGTGACATCACAAAGGCTAATTATGTCAGTCAGTCACATGATCACTCTAGTCAGCTGTTAAATCCAGTTAAGGAGCCTCTTTCACCACAGCATGCAAGGATCCACGTGCTTCCTCACAGGGAAACAATGGATGTTTCATAAACGTGAATCCAGAGTTCAATCAAGGTGATTCAAATTTTCCTGTTGTGACCTAAAAGCTACCAGTGTGCCAAATGTCAACTTTGTAGATCTTCTGAAAGTGAGTTAAGCAGTTTCTGTCATATGTACATTTACTCTGCTTTATATATGCAGCACAAAATACACAGAAAAGGAAAGCGTTTTATTTAAGATAGATGATGAGGAACAATCATGGTTGTCAGCAGCAGATTGTTTTAGGATTTCTAAAGACTAGTTTTTTGTCTCCACCTTCCACTGTCTTTCCTTATTCCAACTATACCACACCTTCAGTAGCTACATACAAATACCAGTCGCCAATGATGACTTTGATATTGGTAGCTGGCGATGCTTCTGCCTTATAGTACACACATTCTCCCCACCATCCTCTACAATTGATATTTCACTATCTTATGTATTAGTTGTTCCCCACACCTCTTAGAGTATATACTCATTTAGACATGGGTAGCTTTACTTTCTGCTTCATGTTATTGTATGTTATTTGTTTGTACTATGATCCCCTCAATATACAGCACTGTGTAACATGCTGCCACTTTATAAATAAATTGTACTAATGCTATATGCTAAGATAGGTGTTCAGGGTTAGCGTGAACCTCCGTCGATTCTGTTGACAATTATTGTAAACTCCGTTCCCTCAGCAGAGCTTCCATAACAGTTATACATCAGCAGGGTTTCCATGGTGATGCTGATAATCTTTGTGATGAAATCATTAGACATTCCTATTCAATCTCCTCATTTTCAACCTATGAAGAAATCCGTATGCTAGCAGGCAAACCACATAATAAAGTAGCAGTGCTTCTAACCGTTCTATAAAGCTAATTAGTTCTTCACTTGAGCCATCAATGTAATGTATGTCCCTAATTGACGCCACCTTTTAGTTAACATGTATTAGGAATTCTATTGACTCACAAGCTCAGAAACACTATTAAAATCATGTAATTACCAAAATAACATTTTTCAGAGAGCTTATCTTATTGATTTGTTAAAAAAAATTGCTACTTAAATAGTATTTAATTAGAATGTAGTGAGTGATCTACACCTCATGAAATATTCAGATTTTCTCATGCTGTAAATGATCTTAGAAGGAGCCAGTCTCACTGTATGTTATTGCACAGAGGGTGGAAGTGATCAGGCATGAGGAAGTGATAAGTCAGACAATGAGGTATTCTGAGGCAAGAGAGCAGGAGAGATGAGGGAGCAGTATGACAAGTGACTAACAGAAATCAGGCAAGAGGCAGGTTAGAATGGGGTTTGGGAGGAGTCAGTACAACACGGTGGTGAGGTAAACAAATGTGGCAGATATGAGGGATGGATATTAGGCAGAAGGAAAGCAGGGGGGCAGCAGAGTCCTCATTAAAGGGCTCACCGTGTATGTTCCGTAAACCTTACATCAACCTTATAATTCTAAAACCTTTGCCATGCAAATAAACACACGGAGACTTGTATAAGTTATTAAAAATTGCCAGAACTTTTATTATGATTTTAATTTTAACTAGACCTATGGTGGCGGAGAAAGGGCACTGCGAAACAACTCTCAAGCTGACAAACACTATCACGTGTGGACTGACGCAAACCGCCGTACGTCCACCACCACGGGGAACAAATCCCAACATAACTTTTGCGCTGAGTTGGCGTCAGAGTGACTGCCCCTTTTAAAACTCACTCTGCCCTCCCTCACCGAGTCGAACAGGGACCCTCCTCACCGAAGGGCCAAAAAGGGAGTTACTGGTACCTCAACGGGGGGCAGTGACCTACGACAACTACCAGTGCGCCCACAAATCAGCCGCTGAACGCAGTGCCTTCCTACCGCAACATAACCGGACATACCCTACCAAAGGAGTGGGTGGGTGGGATCTTGTGCTGTGGAATGAACCAGAACAGGAAGTGCAGCCTCCTATATCAATCAAGGTCCCTCCCACTGGATTACACATTGGTCGGGCCAACCCATGTTAACACCTTCAGGTAATTGTACAGCTTACTACAAACCCTGTCGCCCTTTAAGTGCATTCGTCCTATTCACCCTCATTTGTCATATTGTGAAAAGGTAGATGAAACCCACCACCTTGGGAGACGCATACATTCTGGGAGAAATAGCAGGAACAAGAAAGGTTTTATATATCTGCTTTCACTGTGTAATAGTTGTTATTTTGGGGGCTGAGAATGGGAAAGGTTGATGTGGGAGTGGAGCCCAGAGTTTTTAGCTAGAATAGATAACATAATTACATGCCATTCTAGTTTAAACTGTGTCTTTTTTTAGAGACAGAGTGTAGAGAGAAATCTACCTTTTTGTACAAATATAGCTTTAATGATATGGTCTGTCTGAGGCTGTAGTGAACGGTCAGCCCTGCAAAACAGTGAAGGAAATGCAGCTGTACACGGCATTCATTTTATTGTAGTTGGTACTTTCCTTGTATCTGGAGCCATTTTTTGATTTATGCCATTTTTTTATTTGTTTTCCGGAGACTAGAAAATTTTAATTATGTCCAAAAGTGACTTGAATACGTTGTCTTCTCCAACTTCCACTCTCCAAATGAATTTCGACTTCAAATGCTGCTTCGTTGTTCCTCTGTCATTTATTCCACCATTTAGCGAAATCCCCACATTCGTTCGACGCTCTGAGTATGGACATCCGTGTCAGGATCGACAAAATTGTAGAGATGATTTACTTTGAAATGTTGAAATCTGGCCTTTTCCAGTTCTTACGTCTTGTAGGTGCGCCAACTATCCGAGTAAATTATAGAGCCTCTTTTGATATTGTCCAAACTCGCAGCCATTAATGTTTCCGCACTGCAATCATCCACTTTTACTAAAAAGCACTTGTGCGTCTCCTGACAGAGTCCTCCGAAGATCCACTGCTGAGGAAGCACTCGGCTGGCATTGCTCGAACACTTAGTAAACAAGCTCTCGTCGATTTTGACGATTAATCCTTCACCTTCGATCTTCAGTTTTGAGAGTCAATTGAGGTACTCGACACAGATTTTTCGCATGTAGTTGTTCCAGTTGATGGTTGTGTATTTGTTCATGCTCAAATCCTCTTTGCACAATTTGATCAATGGCAATTCCTTGGTCCAGCAATAGAAGAAGCGAACGGCTGTCACAAATGGTAGACGACTGTCGGTGAACCAATTTCGCTGGTGGATGTTGACCTGCTTTCGACAATTAGATTTTCTACAATTCCAGGAAATACACAAACCAAATGTAGCTTCATTTCACGATTTCTTTGACACAGTATCCTAGCTGGCAGGACTCCTTTCTTTTGCAAGAATGCCACAGCCTCTCTTTCAGTAGAATGCAGAGTGAATAAATTCATTTTTAAATGTCAGTTGTATTTTTTTTTTTCAAATATCTCCAGATAACAGTAAAGTTTTAAAGGTCGGTTGAATTAATTTTTTTTGAAATAATTTGAAAAAATAGCCATTTTTTAAAATGGCTGCACATAACAGGAAAGTACCTTGTAGTTTAGTTTATGCTCTGCATCAAATTATTAACCGTCGTAAACAGAGAGGACGAGAACCACAATATTCAGTCATTTTCGATAAAGGGAGAGAGTAAGAATAAAATTAAACAGACTGTTTAACAGAACAGGGGGTGTATTTACCAAACTGCAGGTTTGATAAATTGGAGATGTTGCCTATAGCAGCCAAATAGATTCTAGTTATTATTTATTTAGTACATTCTACAGAATGATAGCTAAAATCTGATTGGTTGCTATAGGCAACATCTCCACTTTTTCAAACCCGTAGTTTAGTTAATATACCCCCATGTGTCACTGCTATCTTTTTTTCCTCTATTCACTTCATTTTAAGTTGCATCTAACATCACATAAAACAATCTTGTGTTTTTAAAGCAAATGACAATCTGTCTAATGATTGATAACAGCTGGGGAGTTACCATTCCAGTCATCTCCATAACACATTGTGGAGGGAGACATTTCTTTTCAAACTACCTGTAAAAAATAAAACAAAGCATAAAAACTGAAAAATGTAATTATCGAAGAAGCTGACACAGTAGCTACAAAAGAATTACCATTTGTGCGCTGGGTTGTAGGGAATTATCTCCTGAGTGAAAATATCAGGGTCAAGAAGCTAAAACACTTAGATGTGGGGAACACATTGTCAGGCGCCGTCCTGCTGTCTCCCCGGGATGGCCGCCTGTGTTTGTGCCAAGCGCGTCTGTTTGCCTAGCAACCAGACGCGTAAGTTCCGGCCGCTCGGCACGGCCTTCTCCGCATGCGCTTCCCGTTGCTAGGCAATGGGACGCTACTCATAGTCTCGGCGGCAGCCAGGAACAGCGCTGCCGTCCACAAAACATCCTATTGTCTCCTAACACTTTATAAGGCACTTCCTGTTACCTCACCAGTGCCAGAGTATCAGGTCTTCCTGCCTACAGCGTTTGTGTCACTGTCCCAGCATTTGTTCCTGACTTTTCCTCGTTTGCCTGTGACCTTCTGACCCGGACCGTTTGACCACCCTTTTTGGATCTCCCCTTGTACTGCGCTACTTGATTGTTACCAACCAGGCTTCCCGCACCATCCCTCCGGATATCCCTGTGTACTTCAATTATCTGAACGTTACCGACCCGGCCTGTCTGACACCCCCTTATTGTATCTCGCTGTTGACTCGTGTAAGGACCGTGACCTGCGTGTTCCTGCAGCTGGGTCCATACCTCCTTGCGGGGGTCCCTGGTGAATACCAGGGGCACGTTAGACTCCGCACCTTCTTCTGAGTTGCACCAACAATAGCAGGTATGCAATATAGTTGTGACACACATCTTATTGCAGTGACATTCTTAAGAGAATGCAGGCACTTGGTCTGGAGCCCTGTTACCATATTGCTTTACTTCTAGAGATTCTCAAACTGGCCGCTTTTGTAAATCTTAATTCAACGTATATATTGTAGCTTTTTATTATATTGTCTTCAGTTTTACATATGATGCTTATTTTCATAGTTATAAACGTATAATTAAATGCTAAATAAGAACTTGAGTAAACAATTTCCATCTTTGTAAATATACATAACAGTGTAATACAGTGAAAAACGGAAGAGTTGCTATTGACTAAAATATGTAGTCTCATGTGGCACGAAAGGGGTCTATCAATATATAGTTTTCACTTGTCACTCTATATCAGAATTAGGGCTTTTTTAACGGGATACCAGATACCCCACATTATATGAACTCATAATAGCCCCCCCCCCCCCTAATGTTTGGGTTTTAGTGGCAGCAAAATATTTATACTTAGTCCTACTAATAACTTTATATAACCAGGGGCAAACGCAGGATTTTTAAGGGGGGGTTTCCTCCTCCCCCCTCAAAAAAATAGAGCGAGAGAGAGCTGCTGCGCATGCGCAGTAGCTCCATTTTTAGAGATGCTGTACTGTACAGCACCGCCACGGACGCTTCTGTGACAGCGCCGCGGCTGCTGTACAGTACAGGGCAATGTGTAGTGCCCGATCGTTCGCGGAGGGGAGGGGTTTCTGGAGAACCAGTAACCCCCCCCTGCGTGCGCCCCTGATAACTATATAATATAATAACGAATGTGTGTGTGGATTTCAAGAAAATATTAATTTCAGGTTAAAGAAATCCATTTGCAAAAAATGAACTGACTTGAGAGATCAAAGTCTATGAGAGCCTTATCAACAACACAACAACAGATATGTACAGCTCAATGAGTGATAAAGGTATTTTTAAAATAATTGAAACAAACCCCTTATTTACTTGTGGCTTTATTGATAATGCATAATAAGAATAAAGACCAGAAAAACAGTAGTCATTGCTTGTTTTAAAAACAATGGTGGACAGATATGAAAGTGAAGTAAAGGAAAATGGATTAATAAGTCATATTATTTAAGATTTCCACTTGGAATTCTCACATAAATCATGTTTGATATTTTGCTTCCCCTTGTTCCTTCTTTATTCACTCTGTGAATGCGTGCGCTGTTCATAGGGAAGTGTGCTCAATGTTTGTTTTTTTTAATTGCCTGTACGTTGGTTAATGTTAGCTCATTATTACATTGGGCCTCTGGGGTGTCAGTCAACACAAGGATGTGGCTAAAGAGAACAATAACAAAGGAAGTGCATCTGAAAACATTTGTTAGATGATTTTCTCAATTTCCTCCTAGCCGGATGGCTTACCAGAGGGGATTCTCATCCTGTTCAGGTTTATCAATCTTTTCCCAAAACACATGAAATTTCCAATAAACACAATCTATTTTTTTTTTATCTAGAACTGTCAATTTTTAAAAACACAAAAACCAGGATGCTTCTTTAACATCAACACAGAACGCACACCATTTCCCTCATATCGGTCTAATGCATTAAAACTTATATAAGAATATGGTGTCTATTTATCATTGATGTCTAGTGGGTGGCAGTATGTATCATTCGCTGGCAGCCCAATGCTACTTGTGAATGGGAGATCTGACCCCTGTGTGGCTATTACTTATGGGCGGCTCAAGTCGCACATGCGCATAGTGATGGCACCCAGCGATGCATCCACAGCGTCTTCTCCAATGGTGATGTAGTGTCTGATTTCTTCTGCTTTAATCTGTTTTCTCCAGATTTTTGGCTCATTGTAGCTTAATAAATAGATCCTTGTAATTCTACAAACCCAGTTGTTGTTCTCATCTGTGAGGATTTATATTTAACAATTTCCAGTTATAAGTACTGGTAAGTACATACATCAGGATCCTGTAATCCAGCAGCGCAACCCTGTTGAAGATTGAGCATTACAATAAAATATACCCTTATATTGCAACATAAACGTGTTTGCGTGGGTTTCCTCTGGGTGCTCTGGTTTCCTCCCACACTCAAAAAACATACTGGTAGGTTAATTGGATGCTAACAAATTGACCCTAGCCTGTGTGTGCGTCTGTCTGTCTCCCTGTCTGTGTCTGTCTGTCTGTGTGTGTTTGTTAGGGAATTTAGACTGTAAGCCCAAATGGGGCAGGGACTGTACAGCGCTACAGAATTAGTGGCGCTATATAAATAAATGGTGATAATAATAATAAAACTTGCTTGCATTCTCACATTTTTCTTCATTTATTTATTGCAGTAATCAGTGCTGGAAAATAAGAAAATGTCAAGGCCTAGGGGTAAATGTATTAAGGTGCGGATTTTGCAAGTCGCTGATATTCGGCAACTTTGCAGAGGAAATTTAAAATGGCAATGGCTTTAAAGGCAGCTACTTGTTTCTAGAGATGCTCAGGATCGATTCCCCGAGAACCGAGCACACCCGAACTAAGTTGATCCGAGTACCGAGCCGAGCCGTCATTGGATCTCGCAAGTTTTGGATTTTATAAGTACCGCCGTCCAAAGCGATCCAGTACCATTTCACAGAGGGACACAGAAGGGGTAACACAGTTCTTGGCAGTCTCTAGAGCACTTGGGCAGCTTCATAGGTAGAGAAGAAAGAGGAGGGGTAGCAGTGTTCTTCAAATTCTCCAGTGACTTTCAGGAGAGCTCCATTGCTCCTTTGCTAATTGTCTTAGCTGAAGTAGAATTAATAGGTCTGGCAGGCTTTGTCTTCTAAATCTGCAGTCACATAATGTACTTTGTTATATAGGTAACACACAAAGAGGAAACCTCCATTGATAATTGTCATTACTGAAATACAAATAATAGGGCTGGCAGTCTTGATGTGAATCTGCATTTACATTGTACGGTGTTATATGTTACACACAAAGAGGAGAGCTCCATTGCTCCATTGCTAATTGTCATTGCTGAAATAGAAATACTAGGGCTGGCAGGCTTGGTATTCTGAATTGGTAGTCAAATTGTACTGTTATATAGGTTACACACAAAGAGGAGAGCTCCATTGCTCCATTGCTAATTGTCATTGCTGAAATTGAAATACTAGGGCTGGCAGGCTTGGTATTCTGAATTGGTAGTCAAATTGTACTGTTATATAGGTTACACACAAAGAGGAGAGCTCCATTGCTCCATTGCTAATTGTCATTGCTGAAATTGAAATACTAGGGCTGGCAGGCTTGGTTTTCTGAATTTGCAGTCAAATTGTACGATGTTATCAAAATAGATTCACAGCAGTACACAGAAAAGCAGGAGCATCAAGCAGCTGTTGGCACCAGTCATGATGATAGTAATCCCTCTACGTCATCTAGTAAAGCCTATGTTAAAGTGTATAGTGTTTGTAAGTCAGGGAAACAAAAATGTAAAAAAACACCTTTCACCTTGGTCAAGAAAAAAAGACCTGTAATCCAGGCAAAGTTATTTGCAGCAAAAAATAAAATTGCCAACATGACATTCTACACACGCAGTGGCAAGGAAAGAATGAGGCCTTCGCCTTTCTCTATGAGTGCTAGTTCTGCAACTGTCACTGAGGCATCTTCTTGTAAGGTCAGTCGTGACCAAACAGGACCTTGTCATTTGGACTCCAAAATTAGTGTCCAAATACATTTACGTGTAAAAGCCGAGCTGGAAGAAAACAGTAGGGCATTAGAGGAAAATGTATGTTCAGAAATGACACAAATCCCAGAGGAGTCTATTCATGAGTGCCATGTGTAATCCTGACCATTATGATAGTGTACCCATAAAGAAGGGCCCTTTCAGCATTTCTGCATATGTGTGCATGAACAGCCAAAGTGTAGCCGGTGATACACAAATTGAGAATGCCACTTTGGAATTGCAACAGGATGAGGGAGATATTTGTGTAGCCGACGAGGGCGCTAATGAGGATGTTTATGAGGATGATGTTGTTTGGGTAAGTCCTGCCCCAGTGAAAGCAGTTATTGCATGTGATAAGAAGAAGGCCATGGTCATGCCTGGACATAAGACACAAATATCTACCTCTTATGTGTGAAATTATTTTTCCCCAAATCCTGACAAAAGTTGTCTAGCCATTTGTAGTTTGTAAAGCCACAGTCAGTAGAGGTAGGGACCTTAACCATCTAGGAACCTCATCCATGTTACGCCATTTGTAGCAAGTTCATGGCAAGCTATTGGGAAAATCAGAAACTTGTGCTAAAAAAATAACAAGCAGTCCAACATCAGCTAGGGCCCTTCTCTCAGCTAGATTCCGACACCTGCAATTTACACCCACAACACCGTCCTCATCAATATCCTCAGTAGCAATCAGAGTTAGTCCTTCATCCAAATTGGTAAGGCTAGATGACTCCTCCACTATCCTGGATTCCTCAGAGGAATTCTTGAGCATTAGTCCCACTGCTGCTGCTGCTGGGCGTGAATTCTCATCCCAGAAGCAGACCAAGAAGAAGACTGCTAGTAGTTTACAACAATTGACTGTTAAACAATCCTTTGCAAGAGGAAGCAAGTATGAAAGCTGTCACCCAGTCGCAAAGTGGATCACAGACGCCATGGCAACTGTGCTAGTATTAGATCTGCGTCCAATATCCACTATTAATGCAGCAGGTTTTAGACAGTTACTTGAGGTCTTGTGTCCTCGTTACCAAATTCCATCATGACACCATTTCACTAGAAAAGCTATTCCTCACTTCTACCAGAAGGTTCGTAAAATTTTTATTATTGGGCTACAAAATGCCATTCTACCCACTGTACACTTAACCACAGATATGTGGATTCGCCTTCACCAGCAGGAACAGCAGCAGCATGTACCCAAGTACGTCACATTTGTCAGAGGCAGGCTACTCTGTGTATCACCGGCTTCACAAAGAGGCATACAGCTGACAATCTGTTACAAACTAGGGGATGTCATTGCAACATGGCTTATCCCGCTTGGACTCTCTGGGGCATATTCAATTCCAATCCCGATCCGCGGGATCGCGCCGGAACAGCCGCGAACCTAATCCGTGGTACCGCAATAACGTGATTTTCGTTCGCAGCCCTTAGGGCTGCGTACGAAAATCCGTGTTATTGCGATACCGTGTTACCGGCAGTAGTGCGCATTTTCCGCGGTAACGCGCGTTACATCGGATCGGAATTGAATATGCCCCTCTGGGTGAATTCCATCACATTCCCTGTTTTGCTCACACAATAAACTTGGTGGTGCAGAGCTTTTTAAAAAATGACAGGGCCGAGATGCTGTCTATGGCCCGTAAAATATCTGGACATTTCCGGCATTCAGCAATTTAAATTGCCCTGCCACTAACTGAAGCAAGAGGTGGTGACAAGGTTGAATTTCACCCTGTATATGCTTCTGCGGATGAAGAAACAGCGAAAAGTCATCCACGCTTACTCCACAAGCCATGACATTGGGAAAGGAAGGGGGGATGTATTTTACTCGAGCGCAGTGGAGAATACTTTCCGTGTTGTGCAAGGTGCTGAAACCATTCGAAGTAGTCACCTGTAAAGTGAGTTCAGACACTGTTAGCTTGAGTCAAGTGGTTCTCTTAATTAGACTTTTGGAAAAGCAGCTTGAGAAACTGAAAGGAGGAGATTAAACAAAGCAATTATGCTAAGTATGTCGGACTTGTAGATCAAGTACTTTATTCGCTTCGCCAGGATCCATGTCACACGGCGGTCATTCGGCTTCCACAACCGAAGACCGACACGCTCACATGTTCCTCACTGATTCATACTTCAGCCTAATGGACAGACTGAGAGTGTCAATCAAGATTTGGAGACCTTCCTCAGAATGTTTTCCTCTGCAAATTAAGATGATTGGGTAGATCTTCTACCTTGGGCTGAATTTGTATATAACAATGCCCTTCACGAATCGACTTCTGCATCGCCCTTTTCGATTGTTTATGGCATCCATCCATCCTTTCCTACGTTTACTTCCTTCCCTTCCACCCAGGTTCCTGCCGTTAATACCTTTCAGCGCAGATTTGTGTCCATTTAGAATCAAGCAAGGAATTGTCTCAGGAAATCTTCTAAACGTTTAAAGTTTGCGACTGATAGGAAACGCCGGGCTACACCTGCCTTCAAGATTGGTGATAAAGTATGGCTTTCTACAAAAAAATATTTGCCTCAAAACTCCTTGTGCTGAACTGCTCAAGCTGCACCTGTCTCCGTTACCTAGCTGGCTGGACAATTCACGCTGCACCTGGCTCCGCTGTGCTGCTATACTATGGGCTGAACTGCTCAAGCTGCACCTGTTCCCGCTATACTGCTGGCTGAACTGTTCACGCTGCATCTGTCTCCGTTATACTGTTGACTGTATTGCTTAAGCCGCACCTGACTCTGTTCTCCTGCTGGCTGAACTGTTCATGCTACATCTGACTCTGCTATACTACTGGCTGACCTGTTCACCCTGCATCGTCTCCACTGTGCCATTGGCCATAGAGCTTACGTTCCATTTGCCTCCACTGTGTTTCTCTACAACATCTTATACTATTTACTCCCCTAGGATCTCGCCTGACACTCCTGGTAAGGGTTGCGACCTGCGGGCGGACACCGCTAAGCCCAAATCACCTTGCGGTGGTCAATGGTGAAAACCATCCGTCTGTTAGACTCTGCGCCTTGCTGGGAGTAGCGCCAAGTTGGGCAGACCTAAGAATCCAGTTTACCAAACCGTGACAATCCAAGAGTTAGCAAAATCTTGAAATCGGATCACTACATTTTGGCGACTGTGCTTGATCCTTGGTTTAAGAGCTATGTCTTCTCTTTGTTTCCAACTGACCCATATCTGAATAGATGCAAGGAGCTCCTGGGGAGCAAGATGACAGCTCAAGTGTTATGTGACAGGACGACATCTCCTCCTTCAGTTTCTCACTCAACTGCTGCTAGGAAAAAGCTTTCCCAAGAGACCCATCGATGATGCAGATGACTCAGTACAATATTTTGACATCCTGTCTGGTCTAAAAGAATTGACCACAAAACATGACACCTCTGCCGTAACTCCACCTGATCCTACTATCAACATCCAGAGGATGGTGGAGGATTATTTTCATAACAGCATAGAAACAGATACATCGGACACATACTGGGAGGAAAAAAAGGGAATTTAGAGACCAACTCGCTTTGTACTGCCTAAGCTGCCCACCCGCCAGTGTGTACTCAGAAAGACTTTTCAGCACAGCCGGGAACCAAAAGATGATGTTCATAAAAATTAACTTCAAATTCCACAAGGAAGGCCTTTCCCGCCAATTACATCAAAATACTGAGACTTCTGTAATGATGGATTCCAGCGGTGATGAATTAATAATGTGTAAGGATGATGTACAAACTGATGAGGGTGATAATGAGGCTGAGGATGATGACAACAACATCGTACCACAGTAGAGTTAATTAACAGCACTGTTACCTTAGGTGCCTTAAGCCCATTGTTAGCTTGTTTTGTGGGGGCCCAAACAAACCAAGCACATCAGCCTCAAAAGTGGCACTCCTTGTCGCTGAAGTGCTTGGTTTGTTAAAGTGTGCATGTCCTTTTTAAGATGTTATGAGCGTTTTGTCGCTATCCAATAACGATTGTCGAATCTCGGTTTGTGTTTCCAACGCACAAATATTTATTCTCAAAAAGTAGCAGAATAATTCAAGCGAAATAATAATAAGTACAGCCGTTACTTATCGCAGGCGCTCTGGATCCAGTGAACAGTCATTCAGTCCTGAAGTCTGTGGTCTAGTTGACTGAACACTAGATGAGGAGCTGCTGCTTATATGCAAACAGAGATACAGTAAAACAATGCAAAGGTGTGGCTTGCTTCTTTTGGTCCAGGCATCGGGAGGGTCCAGGGGGTTGCAGATCATAGGCTAGTTTTAAGCTCAGGAATCCAAACGAGGGGGTCATCTCTCCAGGGGATGGGTTCTGATCTTCCCGCCAAGATTTCTAATCATAATAGTCCATAATTCCTTAACATTAATAACTTGCGTATGCACTCTGCAATCCCTTCGCAGAGTGAACCGGACAGTCGCAAATGTGAAGGGGATTAGTATGACACCACACATGACATGATTCCTTCAACGTGTACAATATGTTTTACTGGTATGCATATAACTTATATTATAACACATAAATACTACTATATTTCGACATAACTGACTATGTGTTGCAACTACCATTAATGTGTACTATTTTACAAGTGTGCGTGTTTGTGAGAATGTATGTAAGAGACTAAATACTGTTGTTGCCACGTGTTGCAGCTGCGTACGCCCTTCCACGCCGTAGCGTGCCGTACGCATCTTTTCAAACAAAGACAACCAAGTTTGCTCAATTTTAATTGAAATGACTTTATCCAATTTGCTGACTTCGACAGCTCCACCCTTTGATAGTGTAATAAACTATCACCTAATTACTGTTTCAAGTTCAGGGTTATACAACAGTTCTTCACATACCATGATCTCGGTGTCTTGCACCACCCTTTCAGTCTCGTTCTCAGTGTTTCTCTTAGAAGACTGTTTTCCACACTTCAACACAGTAGGAACACATTTGACACATAAACCAATTGCTAAGATGACACCCAGTATAAGGAGAAGGAGCTTACCTACACTAGCAATCATTTCCTGTACCCACTCCCCCAGACCAGAGAACCATTTCACAGGGTTCAACCATGAGAACCAACCTGCCACCTTTTCCCTGACCTCATATAACAAAGAATTATGGTTCCTTCGAAATTCCCATTTCAGTTGCAGAATTTCATTCATCTTGCGGTCTATAACCTCCTTAGGGTCATCTGTATTATTGGTGATGTACGTGCAACATTTGACACCGAACTGGGTGGCCAGTGTCACACAGTACCCACCAGTAATAGAGGTGAGATAATTTAGTACCAGTCTATGTTGCACCAACTCCTTCTTGTACGTTTGTAGCTCCCTTCCAGTATACCTGAAAGTGTCATCATACATCTCGGTGATATTGTCTATTAATTTAGCTAGGTCTTGGATATATTTAAAGTTTAACGTTCCCCGAGCGGTCCTGGTGAGATCTAAAGCAACCATAACTTGGAAACCCGCGGTTTCACTAATCAATTTTGGAGCTATGGGTTCCTCACCAGGAATCAAATTTCTCTTGTCACGGTGTTCATACTGTGTGTGTATGTATGGGGGTGATGTAGTCTTGTGAATACCAACCATTTCTTCATGAGTAATAGTCATGATTTCAGGAACCAGTTTAGCTAAGAAACACAAGCCCTTGGAACTCAGAGTCACCCAGGAATAAGCTTTCCTTCCACAAACAAAATACACATCATCAGGGAGAACATAAGGAACAGTATGCCCATTAATTATATCGCACAGAGTTTTGGTAAAACTACCCATGCCTAGTGTCTCCATTTGCTCAAGACACGTGTCAGCATGGATGACATTCTTACAATTATCTATAGAGACTTTTCCAATGGATACTTTCTTATGTTTGGTTACACGCCCTAATTTGTGACTTCCCTCAACATTCCTGCTTATTGTTGGCCTCAGTCTCCCTCCAAAATGAGTGTGGCGAGCCATTATCTGATCTGATAGGTCAGCTTCCCAATTCTGCAGACGCTTTGCATGAGAGATATTTAGACACAGCAAAGATCTGTCTACAGAGTATTGTCAAAGCGTTAGACTAGGGGACCTAGTGTTATTGTACCTCCCCTCTATGGGCCTCCCACCCCTCAATTCGAGTACATCGGAGATGTTTAATGGGAATGGCACTAGTCCTATGTTATGCTGCCCCTACGGGACGTGAGAGCACACCCAGCACTCGGTTTGGTTTAAGACCTTACCCACCAAGGAGTGATAATCCTCCAGAGGATGCCCACCCACATTCAGGTTACCGGTGGACTGGCATCGCTGGATGCATTTCTCTTTAACTAGGGAGTCACAGAACTTGCAGATACAATACTCATCAGACAATAGCCCCTCACACTGTCTTAAAGTTCCCGAGCTAGCAGACCTTTTCATAACCCCTGGACCAAGCTTAATAATGGACTGCTCTGGGTATTCTAACTTTTCCTCGATCTCCATTTCATCCGTATCACTGCCAGAACCTTCCTCTGTCCTCCATCTTCCTTCACAAAAATAGAATGTCCTAGAAAAAGTAAAAACAAGGAAAATCCTGGAACAAAAGAAAAAAAAAAACGCCACTCCTTAGCTGTAAAGATAGTTCTGAGGCAGCGTCTCTGGTTCAGGTGTCTTGACTGCAGGCTTTAGGTCTCCCGGAACAGATTTACGAGTGACAGATCTGTGTAGTCGGTCTCAGTTTTATCTCGCACTTTCTCCGGGTTATTGACTCTCCTGCAGTGGGTGGAATGGACCCAAGTGTCTCTCTCTGCAACTTTCAGTGATGTAGTACTGGTCAGCAGCACTTGGTACGGGCCTTCCCAACGGTCTGTTAAACAACCTGAACGTAAGAAATTGCGGATCATAACATAGTCCCCAGGTTCAACATCATGACAATTCGTTTCTGGCATACCAGGTGACCGCATATTGAGTTTTTGTTGTTGTTGTTTCAGCTGTCTGCTCATTTTTATAAGATATTGCTCATTTACTTCATTGTTACACTTTAAGTCGTCTTGCGGACTCACAATCAAATGAGGTTGTCGTCCGAACAATATCTCAAAGGGGGACAGATTAAGAGGAGGTCTAGGAGTGGTTCAAATGCTATGGAGGACTAGTGGCAAAGCTTCAGGCCATGCCAACCCAGTTTCAGTTATTATCTTACCAAGCTTGTTCTTTATAGTGCCATTTACTCTTTCCACCTTACCACTGGCTTGTGGTTGGTAAGGGGTGTGAAGTCTGCTACTGATTCCCATGAGCTTACACATGTTCTGGAAGATATCACCAGTAAAGTGGGTACCCCTATCACTTTCAATGATTCTAGGGATACCGAACCTACACACAAAGTCTTGTACAATTTTCTTTGCAGTGAACACAGCAGTATTAGTGGCTGCTGGATATGCTTCTACCCAACCGGAAAACACATCAATACATACTTTAGATTCCTGCACGGTGGTAATTGGATATAGTCAATTTGTATTACCTGAAAAGGTCCGTCTGTAGGAGGGATGTGGGATGGCTCAGTTGGAATAGTTTTTCCGACTTTTTTCCTGAAACAAGTAAGACATGACATTGCTTTCTTACCAGCCTGAGAGGAAAATCCAGGAGCACACCAGTATGCTCTCACCAGTTTGCACATACCTTCTTTACCCAGGTGAGTCAGACCGTGTGCTGCTTCAGCCAGGCTTGGATAGTATGTTCGGGGAGCTACAGGCTTACCTTGTCCATCCCTCCAGAGTCCTGAGGACTCTTGACCACATCCCTTCGACTTCCAGACCGCCTTTTCCTGCAGGGAACACAAATCTTGCATTTCAATTAATTTCTGCATGTCTAATGTCTGACAAACCATCATAGTCTCGGTCGATACAGTCATAGGCTGCCCTGCTGCCCATTTAGCAGCTTCGTCTGCCCTGTTGTTGCCCAATGACTCTGGGTCTTCTTCAAAGGTATGGGCTTTGCACTTTATGACGGCTACCGTTCTGGGTAACTGTATCGCTGTCAGAAGTCCTTTTATGTGTTGTGAGTGTGCCACTGGCATACCTGCTGCTGTCGTAAAGTTTCTAAGACGCCAAAGGGCCCCAAAATCATGCACTACCCCGAAGGCGTACCTAGAGTCAGTATATATATTGGCTGATTTACCCTCTGCTAATTCACACGCTCTCCTTAATGCTACTAGTTCCGCCACTTAGGCTGAGTGAGGTGGGCCAAGGGGTTCAGCTTCTAGCACTTCCTGATCATCTACAACAGCGTAACCAGTACATAGCTCTGCCATCTCTGTCTGTCTATGGCAACTTCTGTCTGTATAAAACGTAAAATCTACATTTTCTAAGGGGGTATCACGTATGTCGGGCCTTGCAGTAAAGGTCTGGTTCAGGTGTTCCATACAATCATACGTATCAGTACTCTTGCCTAACTCATCATCAACCAGGGTCTCCTCACCTCCCACCCTTTGTGTCCCTAGAGACACATATGGAAGGTATGTAGCTGGATTTAAGGTGCTACATCGTTTGATGGTGATGTTTGAGGGTGCCATCAGGGCTAGTTCCCACTTTGTGAATCTAGCTGAAGAAACATGTCTGGTTTGAGCTGAATTTACCAGAGCTGATACAGCATGGGGTGTATAGACAGTTGAATTATGCCCTAATACTACGTCCTCGCTCTTACTTACCAGAAGAGCCGTTGCTGCTACGCTTCTGAGACATGTTGGGAGTGATCTAGCCACAGTGTCCAATTGTGCACTGTAGTTCTACCGGTCTGCTAGTGTCACCATGTTTCTGTGTGAGGACACCTGCTGCACAACCATCAGCTTCCATACAGTATAGCCCAACAGGGTTTTCATAATCAAGTATTCCCAATGCAGGTGCTCTAGTCAGACTATCTTTAAGATTAAAGAACGCTTGCTCTGACTCTTCTGTGTGTACGACACATTCTGGTTTCGAGGAAGAGACTAGTTCCTGCAATGGTAATGCCAGAATAGAAAAACCTGGGATCCAGGATCTACAGTATCCACACATCCCCAGGAAAGTACGACTCTGCTTCTGGCTCTGCGGCAGAGTCATGTGTTGTATGGCCTCAATCCTGTCGGTTGTCAGATGTCTTAGCCCCTTGGTGAGGCAGTGTCCTAAGTATTTGACCTTAGTCTGACATGGCTGTAATTTATCCTTTGCCACCTTGTGCCCTGTTTGTGAAAGATGAAGCAACAACAATTTAGTATCATGTAAACATGACATAAAAGAATCAGAGCACAGCAACAAATCGTCCACATATTGAATTAGAACAGACCCATTGCAGGGTTGAAAGGATTGCAAACAGTCATGTAAGGCTTGGGAGAAAATACTGGGGCTGTCAATGAACCCCTGGGGCAGTCTGGTCCATGTGTATTGCAATCCCCTGTAGGAGAATGCAAATAGGTATTGTCAGTCAGGGTGAAGAGGGACTGAGAAGAAAGCAGAACATAGGTCAATGACAGTAAAATGACTAGCAGACGGTGGAATCTGCATGAGGATGACAGCTACGGGAAATTGGCTCTCAACAACTTTATTAATTCCCCTTAAGTCCTGGACTAATCTATAGCCCCTCCCCCCACTCTTCTTCACAGGGAAAATGGGACTATTTGCTGTGCTCGATGTACGAATTAAAATCCCTTGTTGTAACAGCCTTTCAATAACAGGATATATCCCTAATTCCACCTCCGGTTTTAATGGATACTGTGAGATTTTTGGAGCTATCCTACCACTTTTTAGATTGACCATGACAGGGGCTACGTTTGCCATCAGTCCAGTGTCCTGTCCATCTCTGATCCATAGTGAACCCGGTATTTCCAGCAACCTCCCCTTTACTTAAGATGGACTTTGTTCTATAACAGTAGAGTGTAACATTAACCTTTGAGGGGTGTCCAATATATCCAGTACCTCATGTGCGACTTTATCTGGTATATCTAAGAACACACCATCTGACGTACAGTATATGACACATCCCATTTTACATAACAAGTCTCTCCCTAACATGTTAGTAGCAGCTAAAAGAAATGAATGTTTAGTATGCAGGGGCCTGATAGTAACTTCTGTGGGTTTAGTTATAGGATAATGTAACACTCTTCCCGTTACCCCCATAGCTGGAATAGTTTTACTGGTCACCTGTAGATTAAAAGGAGAGGTTATCACAGATCTGGCCGTCCCTGTATCTACAAGAAAAGTTTGTTTCCTACCAGCTATGTCAACTATCATTGTTGGTTCTTCTCTCAGACTCTCAGTTAACCTCACTGGTTGTAGACTACAGGTATGACCTGACCCCTAGCGCTGACTATCGCTTTCCCACACAGCATTTGCTGCTATAATATGTGCGGGTAGATGTGAGTCTTCTATTCTATGTGAGTTCTTCCTTGGAGGATATCTGTGTCCCACCTCTAGGGTTGTATCTGTCCTTTTTACAATCCCTCCTAACGTGTCCTTCTTCATTACAATTGAAACATCTGATCACTCTGTTTCTTATTGTGTGGGTTGTATGCTGGTTGTCGTGTATGCATCCCCTCTAGAGCCTGTATACTCACCATCATCAACCTATCACTTTTCTCTTCCTTCTTTCTAAAAAGGTTTTTGTCATGCTCCACAGCAGACTCCCTAAGAGAATCTACTGTGATGCCTCTCCAATTAGGTAATGTGGTTTGTACTCTGGTTTTTAAATTTTCCCTAAGACCATCCATTAGTACTCCTACAGCTACTTCCCTGTGATGTGGGTCCTCACCTATGTTTGATATCCCAGTGAACCGTGTCATCACTGCTATAGCTCTAACGAAGTAATCTGATGCTGTTTCACTATCTTTCTGTTTGATTGTGAAAATTTTACTCCAATTCGTTACTACTGGAAAATAGATGGCTAAATGTTTGACAATCTGTTCTATATTCTCTTGATTAATCTCATCTGTCAAGGTGTCGTCTTCCTCCAACGAACAATCTTTAATGAATTGTTGTACATTAGTATTGGGAGGAAGACACGCCCTCAACACTACACGCCAATCCTTATCGGTTGGTTCGTGTGCATTTCCTAAGTCTTTAACAAACTTCTGACAATTAGCCAACTCTTTTCTAGGATCTGGGAATTCAGTCATAATGGAATGTAATTCTGATCTAGTCCAAGGACAATGCATTGTAATATTTTTTAAAGGAACTACACCATCCTTATCCGCCTTCCCATTGGGAACTGATATTGTGCGGACTGGATATGTACCCACTGGTTAACTATCTTCAGGGTTAGCTACTTCAGTACTTTTAATATTATCTCTCCTAGTGGTCACACTACTCTCACCTATCTCAGCCATTGCCCCCTTTCCATACTTACGCTGAACCTCTAACATATTAACAGCATGGGCAATGGCTGAAATTACCGTGGGTTCATCCTCTTCTTCAGAAACACTTGCTTTAAACTGACTTAAAACAGGATATAACTTAGCAATTTCCTTGCGCTGAGTTCTCCACGCTTCTCAATGGCTACTTCCATTGTGCGCGCGCTTTTCGCCACGCCTACTTCCACTGTGCACTCGTTGCTCTGCCACGTGTTGCCTTCTATTTGCCACAATTTTAAACAGTCATTATGTCTATTTCTCACTTTTGTTGACTTAATCAACCACACTTTATCTTTTACGTTATTTTTGTACCTCTGCATTAAAACTCCCTATTGTTGGGAAAGCCCTAACACACTCTTTGGTCATCTTGACCCACGTGTCACAATACACAGTTGCGTACGCACCATATTTCTTGCACATAAGAAACCGTGCTGAACCAATAGGCCCTTCCTTAGGCAGTACACTGGCCATCTCTAGAGTATGCTTGGCACCCATGTTGAACAGTACCAGTCTATGCAGACCACACTTCCAAAAAAACACTGTCACTCACCGGACCGTGAGTGCCTCTTCCCGGACATTTAGGAACCGTGGCCGTCCACCATCCTGAGGGTCTGCGCATGCGCAGCCCTTTTCTATACTTCAGTGTATACCCCTTTAACTTAATTGGCAGATCAGGCAACCTCCCTATATTAAGCACCTGTGGTCACCACCACGTTGCCTGATCTTGGAGTCTCATTCCCCATGAGTCTCTGAAGGTGTTCCTGTGTTTCCTCGTTTATTCAGCCCAGCTGATTCCTGTGGTTTCCAAACCACTTCTACCTCTGTGGTTTCCAAACCACTTCTACTACTGTGGTTCCCATACCACTTCTACCATCTACTGTTTCATCGTGACTGTGAGCTGATTCCTATCCGCTGCCTCCGTGCACTACAGTCTTCTAATCACTTCAACTCTACCATGCATCATTAGGACTGTTAGCTGATGCCTATCCGCTGCCTCCGTGCACTACAGTCTTTCATTCACATCCACTCACCTGTTCATGATTGTGACTGCCAGCTGATTCCTATCCGCTGCCTCCGTGCACTACAGGCTTCAACCTGCAACTCGTCTGTGTTTCATCATCGTGACTGTTTGGCTGATTCCTATCCGCTGCCTCCGTGCACTACAGTCTTCAACCTGCAACCCGTCTGTGTTTCATCGTCGTGACTGCTAGCTGATTCCTATCCGCTGCCTCCGTGCACTACAGTCTTCAACCTGCAACCCGTCTGTGTTTCATCGTGACTGTTTGGCTGATTCCTATCCGCTGCCCCTGTGCGCTTCAGTCTTCAGCTCTTGTCTACTCTCCCGTGTTTCCTTGAGTCTGCTGCCACTATTGCTACCCGCTACTCTCCGTGACCAACTGTTCCAGTTCAACTCTGCTCCGGTGTCCCATCGTTACTGCACCTGCTGGTCTACCTACCTGTGCTCTGCACCTGCTAGACCACCGCTTCACCCATCCAGGGACTTTGGATCCTGCCGGCCTCCTGCCCTTCAGGTATCGCTGCACTCCTGTCTGACTGCTTCTCCTGAACCACGGTATGCATACTTCCCATTGACTGTGCTGTGTATTGCATACCTTGCTGGACTGTGTTGGTTCTCCTCTGGAGTGTACTATCTGCTGACTCTATTGCCATCATTGACTGTGTTATCTCATGCTGGATTACTTCAAGAGACTTTCTATATTTGCAGTGTTGTTCAGTCATTTATACATTTATATTGTGCATATTACTGTGGATCAAAGTCTAGGTGCCCGTGTATATATTGTGTTGCAGTCTCTCCCCGTGCACCTCCTCACATATATATTCAGTGGTACAACTTGCTAGTGGCAGACCACTGACTCCTGTTTACAGTTTCACCCGTTCCAGTATCCTCTCACATAGCAGTGGTACAACTTGCTAACGCAGACCACTGACTCCCCGGATAGCTCCACTTGGATTCCATTCCTTCACTCAGACAGCGGTACAACTTGCTATCCGCAGACCGCTGACTCTCATCACCTCCTCGTTTCTGTTGGACATTCCTCCTCACTATAGCAGTGGTACAACTTGCTTCCGCAGACCACTGACTACCTTCACGTGTCCTTTGTCCATACAGTTCCTCGTGTATTACTACCTCCATATTGCCAGTGCTGCTAGTCATAGACTTTCCTGAGCATCTCATCATCTGCTATTTCCTGTTCCGTGATCACCCTGCTACCAGAGTACCATATTACCACCTATACTGCTCTGGTAAGCCTATCACCTGGTGATCCCTGGGTAAAGACTCCTAGTGCCCGTGACAGTAAGATCAGGCCATGACAGACCCAGATACGGAACCTACAGCCAAAGAGATGCTGCGGCATCTGGTTACCCGTATTGAGCAACAGGAGGTTCGCCAACGGCATTTACTGCGGTGTTACCAGGCGTTAGCTTCCCAAAGAACGTCCGTGCAAGATGCCACAACTACTGTTGATGCTCCTGTGCCTTCCTCCGTTTCCCCAGTGCCATCCCAGGTGTTTACGGCTTCCACGCTTCACCTGCCTACTCCGTCAAAATACGATGGAGACCCCAAAACTTGTAGGGGTTTTCTTACTCAATGCTCAGTTCATTTTGAGCTCCAGCCTCAAAATTTTTCTACCCATCGTTCCAGAGTGGCCTATCTTATCTCATTGTTTTCTGGACAAGCCCTGGCTTGGGCTTCCCCTCTGTGGGAAAGAAACGATCCGTTGTTACAGGATAGTGCCGAATTTATTTCCACGTTCCGAAGTGTATTCGATGAACCAGGTCGTGTTATTTCCGCTGCATCCAGCATTCTCCGTCTTCGCCAAGGATCTCGCACTGTGGCTCAGTACGTCATTCAATTTAGGATCTTAGCCTCTGAACTTCAGTGGAACACTGAAGCATTAATTGCCGCCTTCTGGCAGGGGCTTTCCGATAAAATTAAAAACGCACTGACTTCACAAGAACTACCCTCCTCTTTAGAAGATTTGATCTCTCTTTGCCATCGTGTAGACCTGAGGTTTCGTGAAAGAGAACCTGAGAAAACAACTTCGGTTAAAACACCTCTTCTCTCAAATCCTCAATTTCACCCAGCTTCATCTCCGGTGATACCCATGGAGATAGGTCGCTCCAAATTAACTTTAGAGGAGAGGGACCGAAGAATAAAGAATAGACTTTGTATCTATTGTGCCGATTCTACGCATATGCTCAATTCTTGTCCCAGGAAATGCCGGGCTCTAACCAATACTGGGGAGATAAGGTTAGGGTTCCTGGAGTCCTCTCCATCTTCTACGAAATTAAAAGCCTGCGCTTTTGATGTTACGATCTCCTTTGCTACCAAATCCTTTGAGTCACAGGCATTGATTGATTCTGGAGCAGCAGGAAATTTCATTTCTAAATCCCTAGTGAATCTATGGTCCCTACCAGTGATTACTTTGAAAACACCGATTACTGTGACTGCTATGGATGGATCACGTCTCATCAATGGTCTCATCACCCAGAGTACGTCTCCAGTAACGCTTCAGATTGGTGGGCTACACCATGAAGAGATTTCGTTTTTAATTCTTCCTGTTACGAGAAGTCCGATTGTCTTAGGCCTTCCATGGCTTCAATGTCATTCTCCCCAGATTGACTGGCGCACTTCTCAAGTTACATCGTGGGGAGCTGAATGTCATCATCGTTGTCTCTCTCAAGTGGTTTCATTCAAAAGACAGCATTCGTCTATTCCACCAGGCCCTCCTCCACAGGATCCTTTATCTACGGATCTGTGTGATAAGATTCAGTCTGAACGCCTTCCTCCTCATCGGGCGTTCGTGACGTCATCGGACGTTGAAGATGGATCTCAGGAGTCATCTTCAAAAAGTCAAGGGCTGGTGGTTCACGGTCACCATCCGTCTTTTCCGGAATTTCCTGCCCTCCCTCCCACCCAAGTTCCTGCTGTGGAGACTGCTTGTCAGACCTTCAAAAATATCTGGTCTCAGGTCAAAACCTGTTTAAAGAAGACATCTAACAAATATAAGTCTTTTGCAGATAAGAAGAGGCGGGCTATTCCACCACTAAAAATTGGAGATCGTGTCTGGTTATCCACCAAAAATATTCGTTTGAAGGTTCCATCTATGAAATTCGCCCCTCGTTTTATTGGTCCATATAGGATCATTCAAGTTATCAATCCAGTATGTGTGAAACTCCTTCTTCCTAAGAGTCTTCGGATTTCTAATGCCTTCCATGTATCTTTGCTCAAACCTCTTATTATCAACCGTTTTTCAACTCCTCCCTCAGCTCCGCAGCCAGTTCAAGTTCATCAGGAGGAGGATTTTGAGATTACCGAGGTACTAGATGCAAAAATTTCGCGAGGAGTCCTCCACTTCCTCGTTCATTGGAAGGGCTTTGGTCCTGAGGAGCGCTCTTGGATCAAAGCTGAAGATCTTAATGCTCCTGCCCTTTTGAAGAAGTTTTACTCCAAAAATCCGGACAAGCCCGGTTCCAGGCGTTCTGTGCCCACCTTTAAAAGGGGGGGTACTGTCACTCACCGGACCGTGAGTGCCTCTTCCCGGACATTTAGGAACCGTGGCCGTCCACCATCCTGAGGGTCTGCGCATGCGCAGCCCTTTTCTATACTTCAGTGTATACCCCTTTAACTTAATTGGCAGATCAGGCAACCTCCCTATATTAAGCACCTGTGGTCACCACCACGTTGCCTGATCTTGGAGTCTCATTCCCCATGAGTCTCTGAAGGTGTTCCTGTGTTTCCTCGTTTATTCAGCCCAGCTGATTCCTGTGGTTTCCAAACCACTTCTACCTCTGTGGTTTCCAAACCACTTCTACTACTGTGGTTCCCATACCACTTCTACCATCTACTGTTTCATCGTGACTGTGAGCTGATTCCTATCCGCTGCCTCCGTGCACTACAGTCTTCTAATCACTTCAACTCTACCATGCATCATTAGGACTGTTAGCTGATGCCTATCCGCTGCCTCCGTGCACTACAGTCTTTCATTCACATCCACTCACCTGTTCATGATTGTGACTGCCAGCTGATTCCTATCCGCTGCCTCCGTGCACTACAGGCTTCAACCTGCAACTCGTCTGTGTTTCATCATCGTGACTGTTTGGCTGATTCCTATCCGCTGCCTCCGTGCACTACAGTCTTCAACCTGCAACCCGTCTGTGTTTCATCGTCGTGACTGCTAGCTGATTCCTATCCGCTGCCTCCGTGCACTACAGTCTTCAACCTGCAACCCGTCTGTGTTTCATCGTGACTGTTTGGCTGATTCCTATCCGCTGCCCCTGTGCGCTTCAGTCTTCAGCTCTTGTCTACTCTCCCGTGTTTCCTTGAGTCTGCTGCCACTATTGCTACCCGCTACTCTCCGTGACCAACTGTTCCAGTTCAACTCTGCTCCGGTGTCCCATCGTTACTGCACCTGCTGGTCTACCTACCTGTGCTCTGCACCTGCTAGACCACCGCTTCACCCATCCAGGGACTTTGGATCCTGCCGGCCTCCTGCCCTTCAGGTATCGCTGCACTCCTGTCTGACTGCTTCTCCTGAACCACGGTATGCATACTTCCCATTGACTGTGCTGTGTATTGCATACCTTGCTGGACTGTGTTGGTTCTCCTCTGGAGTGTACTATCTGCTGACTCTATTGCCATCATTGACTGTGTTATCTCATGCTGGATTACTTCAAGAGACTTTCTATATTTGCAGTGTTGTTCAGTCATTTATACATTTATATTGTGCATATTACTGTGGATCAAAGTCTAGGTGCCCGTGTATATATTGTGTTGCAGTCTCTCCCCGTGCACCTCCTCACATATATATTCAGTGGTACAACTTGCTAGTGGCAGACCACTGACTCCTGTTTACAGTTTCACCCGTTCCAGTATCCTCTCACATAGCAGTGGTACAACTTGCTAACGCAGACCACTGACTCCCCGGATAGCTCCACTTGGATTCCATTCCTTCACTCAGACAGCGGTACAACTTGCTATCCGCAGACCGCTGACTCTCATCACCTCCTCGTTTCTGTTGGACATTCCTCCTCACTATAGCAGTGGTACAACTTGCTTCCGCAGACCACTGACTACCTTCACGTGTCCTTTGTCCATACAGTTCCTCGTGTATTACTACCTCCATATTGCCAGTGCTGCTAGTCATAGACTTTCCTGAGCATCTCATCATCTGCTATTTCCTGTTCCGTGATCACCCTGCTACCAGAGTACCATATTACCACCTATACTGCTCTGGTAAGCCTATCACCTGGTGATCCCTGGGTAAAGACTCCTAGTGCCCGTGACAAACACTTTCAACCCTTTGCTACAAACACTCTACCGCTAGAGATCTCTTACTAGCCGTGGACATATTTGCTCAAGCCGCGTCCACTCGCTTCCTCTCGTACCAAACGAGGACCCCATACACAGAAAATATCACTGTGGGACCCAAGGGCTATCAGCTCCTCGATACCCTGGCTAAACCACAAAAACTGTTGAGTTTATTACAAATGATAGCACAAAGTCGATACAATCCTTTCCAATGTAATTCCTCCCCGCTGCCTCCCCAAGTTACAATCACGGCTTTCCTTGCCGTGCGGTCCGATCGCAACGCTTACAAATACTAACTATGAATAAGCGTTGCGATGGCTCTTGGGAGCGCGCGCAAAAACTTCCTTTGTTTTCGCTCCCGGTAAACCTGCCCCGTATACCGTTCTTCAGTTGGGCAACCTGCCTCGTCAGACAGCAACTGAGCACCTCAACAATAAACAGTGTATCTACGTCACAAAATCACACACTATATACCTTTTCTGCGCAGAAAATCAAAAGTTCCCAACAATAGTAATAATGTCCCAGAGGCTTTCACAAGTAATTATAGTATGCACATATAATAACTACCAAAACGATTGTTTAACCACGTGGCAAATCTACCGGAAGTTCACATACGCTGAGCAGGAAGTACACATACGCTACGCAATACAATATATCAAAACGCAATATGACAGAAAAAGAAACAGTTTTCTCTTTTGTCCCTAGATTCTAGTTAGCGCACCTTCAGATTATGCAAAACGGACATTCGGTTTCACAACACAGAGTAAAATTCAGGTTTTGAGCACATTGCGTTCTTACCCGTATATGACGCGTCTCCACCCTTTTGTTGCGGAACCGAAATCCGTTGGTCTTGCGTATCGTCCGGTCAACGAAACCTCCGCTGCGAGCCCCCAAATTGTTATGAGCGTTTTGTCGCTATCCAATAACGATTGTCGAATCTCGGTTTGTGTTTCCAACGCACAAATATTTATTTTCAAAAAGTAGCAGAATAATTCAAGAAAAATAATAAGTACAGCCGTTACTTATCGCAGGCGCTCTGGATCCAGTGAACAGTCATCAGTCCTGAAGTCTGTGGTCTAGTTGACAGAACACTAGATGAGGAGCTGCTGCTTATATGCAAACAAAGATACTGTCACTCACCGGACTGTGAGTGCTACTTCTCGTGTGTTTAGGAACCGTGGCCGTCCACCATCCTGAGGGTCTGCGCATGTGCAGCCCTTTCAAACCTTCTGTTCATGTTCCTTTTAGTTAATTGGCTGATCAGGCAACACTCCCTATTTAAAGCACCTGAGGTCAATACCTCGTTGCCTGATCTTGGAGTCTCATTCCCCATGAGCCTCTGAAGGTGTTCCTGTGTTTCCTCGTGTGTTCAGCTCCTGCTGATTCCTGTTGTTCGTTGTGGTTTCCAGACCACTTCATCTCCCCTGTGTTTCATCGTGACTGCACCAGCTGATTCCTATCCGCTTCCTCTGTGCTACTTCAGTTTGCAGTCCACTTCAACTCTCCTGTGTTTCATCGTGACTGCACCAGCTGATTCCTATCCGCTGCCTCCGTGTATCTACAGTATCCTGCTCACTTCAACTCTCCCGTGTTTCATCGTGACTGCTCCAGCTGATTCCTATCCGCTGCCTCCGTGTATCTACAGTTCCCTGCTCATCACAACCCTCCAGTACTCCTCGTGTCTGCAGCCAGCTGATCCGCTCTCCGTGCTTCTACAGTGTCTCCGCTCGTGTCAACTCGCCTGTCTGCATTGGATCAACGCTCCGCTACTTTCATCTCGTCTAGACCATCTCTACTCTTCAGTGTTCTCCAGGTGTCCAGTTCTATATACTACTGCTTCCTGAGTATTTGTTTCCATCCCTGCTGGTCTACCTACCTGTGCGCTGCACCTACTTGATTACCGCTTCTACCCTCCTGGGACTTCGTATCCTGCCGGCCTCCAGCCATTCAGGTATCTCTGCACTTCGGTCTGACAGCCTGCTCCTGAACCACGGTATGCATACTTCTCATTGACTGTGCTGGTGTATTGCATATCTTGCTGGACTGAGTTGTTCTCCTCTGGAGTTTACTATCCGCTGAGACTATTGCCATCATTTGACTGTGTTACCTTTTGCTTGGATAGTTCTTGTGACTTTGTATTATTGTGCAGTGCTGTTCAGTCATTACTATATTGTGCATATCATCGTGGGATCAAGTTCAGTGTGCCCGTGTATACTCTGCATTGCATTTCTCTCCCCGTGCTCCTTCTCACATATATATTCAGTGGTACAACGTGCTAGAGGCAGACCACTGTTCCCTGTTTCCTGAGTCACCTGTTTCCAGTATCCTTTCACATAGCAGTGGTACAACTTGCTAACGCAGACCACTGACTTCCCGGATACCTCCACCTGGATTCTATTCCCTCACCTAGACAGTGGTACAACTTGCTAAACGCAGACCGCTGACTCTCATCACCTCCTCGTTACTTCTGGACATTCCTCCTCACTATAGCAGTGGTACAACTTGCTATCCGCAGACCACTGACTACCCTCACGTTTCCTTTGTCCATTCAGTTCCTCGAGTACTATTACCTATATTTTACCAGTGCTGCTAGTCATAGACTTTCCACGAGCATTCTCTACCCTCTGCTGTCTCCTGTTCCGTGATCACCCCGCTACCAGAGTACCATATTACCACCTATACTGCTCTGGTAAGTCCATCATCTGGTGATACCTGGGTAAAGACTCCTAGTGCCCGTGACAGATACAGTAAAACAATGCAAAGGTGTGGCTTGCTTCTATTGGTCCAGGCATCGGGAGGGTCCAGGGGGTTGCAGATCATAGGCTAGTTTTAAGCTCAGGAATCCAAAGGAGGGGGTCATCTCTCCAGGGGATGGGTTATGATCTTCCCGCCAAGATTTCTAATCATAATAGTCCATAATTCCTTAACATTAATAACTTGCGTATGCCCTCAGCAATCCCTTCGCAGAGTGAACCGGACAGTCGCAAATGTGAAGGGAATTAGTATGACACCACACATGACATGATTCATTCAACGTGTACCATATGTTTTACTGATATTCATATAACTTATAATATTACACATAAATACGACTATATTTCAACATAAATGACTGTGTTGCAACTACCATTAATGTGTACTTTTTTACAAGTGTGCGTGTTTGTGCGAATGTATGTTAGAGACTAAATACTGTTGCTGCCACGTGTTGCAGCTGCGTACGCCCTTCCACGCCGTAGCGTGCCCTTTCACGCCGTAGCGTGCCGTACGCATCTTTTCAAACAAAGACAACAAAGTTTGCTCAATTTTAATTGAAATGACTTTATCCAATTTGCTGACTTCGACAAAGATCCTACATAAGGGCCCAAGGACAGTTCCATCTTGCACCACTTATCCTTTCAGCTACCGCTGTGTGCCAATGTTACTTACATGTGCTATATTCTGTTGTGTGCTTACCAAATATCTTGGACACCCCTTGATGATGCAAATTACTCAGCACAACAGTTTTACATCTGGTCTTGTCTACTGTAAAAGAATTGACCAGAATTAGTGACACCTCTACTGTAACTCCACCTGATCCTACTATTAACTATCAACATCCAAAGAATGGTGTAGGATTATTTTTAATTTTTTTGAACGGTATAAAGACAAGATTTTTATTAACAAAGAACAACGTTGCTTGCAGAAATAATGTAAGCATGAATGTCTAAATAGGCGTCCATATGTATATTACCTTCAACTTTGCTGCTGTTTCATCAAGTGTTTGTAAACTGCACTTTACGTCAAAGGTACCTAACTACATTATAATTTTGTGGGAATTGGGATTGATTCAAAGCTCGGTGATGAACTTGTGTTTTGCTGTGAATTACAATGGCTCTTTTTAGTGCATTGTTTGGCACCCTGGATTGGTCTGGGTCTGATAAAAGCATGCATCATGCATCCTGGGGGGGGGGAAGGGGGGTCAGCACGCATCACCATGTATTAGCTGTAGAATTAACACAGTTATCCAAGAAACGGGTGAAGCGATCAAATGAACCATAACTGATTTCATGATCCAAGGACAATTCCATCTTGCACCACTTTTCTTTTCTGCTACTGCTGTGTGCCAATGTTTCCTAGATGTGCTATCAACTGCCGTGTGTTTGAGTCATCGCTCTGTTGCTTAGCATCCAGCTAGGTAGCTGCAGTCTTTGTTTGAAAGTGTATGAAAATAATTTTGTGACCTGTGAGGTGGTCAAAATGGACTGCAAATGACTTGAAATTAGTGTTATTGAGGTTAATAATAATGGAGGGAAAAAAAAGCAAAAATACGGGATCCAAAACCAACGTCAAGCCCGACATTCATTGCAAATGGAGAAGGGAGGAGGGTGCAGTCATGCCGGACATTGTGTGTTTGTTTTCACTTTTTTTTTTTTAAAGGCCGTTGGAGGAGCCATAAACCCTGGGGAAAAAGGTGCCAGAACACCGTTCCTGGCATTCAATGAGAAAAAAGCCCTGCTTTTACTAAATACAAGTCCATCAACAAAAGTACACCTACATACATCTCCTCACTTGTCTCAAAATATATCACAACTCAACACCTCCGTTCTGCACAAAATCTGCATCTCTCTTCCACTCTCATTACATGCTCCCAATCCTAGTTACAGGTCTTTTTTCAGGCTGCACACACTTTGTGGAATTCCACTTTCCTCTGGTATCCATACCTTCAAGTGTTCTCTGAAAACCCACCTCTTCAGGCAAGCTTATAATATTCCTCAACCACCTTCATAACCTCACTAGGTTACCCTATTACCACCCTTTACACAGTTCACACAAGACAGCAAAGCTCTGACCCTCGACCAACATTGCCATGTGAATGGATCTTAAACCGCACTATGCACTTCTACCTTTGCATTCTGGCTGGACCAATATGCAATATGTAGCACTTAACCTCATGTATCAAACTCCCATTGTCCTATAGATTGTAAGCTTGTGAGCACGGCCTTCCTGCCTCTCTGTCTGTATTACCAAGAATTGTTTTTTCTCTGTGTTTGTAAAGTGCTACGGAATTTGCCCGTGCTATATAAATAAATGTTGTTGATGATCTTAATTTGTCAGGTCAGAGTCTGTGAAAGTATGGTGACCAGTGTAGTCCTGATGCCTGACACCAAACATGAATTACAAGGTGTGTTCTGATTGGTTGAGAGTTTACTGCCTCCTTATTGGTCTAGCCCATACCCAGCAATACATAATCTCTTGAACAGATAAATCTGTAAGATAGCATTTTTAAGTTAATGTCCTATAAATGAACAGGCTTATTGCACAATAATATTTATATACATGCCATGATATATGTCAAAAAATATCATATTGGAGTTACTAAGGGGTCCATGCATTTTCACCAGTTGTTGCTAGGAGGCAGTATTGCTCTTTGGATGACATGAAATTAGCAGAACTTTAAAAAAAGTTATGGAAAACATGCTTTTCTACAGTCTACTAATGAGTTCACTATAATATTTTCCTGTGATTTAGTATTAGGACACATTTAATAATCAAGTAGCTATTAGATACACTTCCAATAGATACCCAATGCTAAAGTAGGTATCTAAGAGATTAAAGTAGATAAGTAGGTTGAATTTTTGGGAGAAGGACCCTGAGAATATAATTATGCAAAGTAAAAAGATCACAAAGTGGACTTAAACGTTAGTTATTTATTTGGAATCTGAACTTTAGGATCCATATACAACACACAATTATTTGCAAAATATGGTGTGCACTAGTTTTTCCCGCATATTCTACAATTCCAATAACCTGGACCAAATGAAATAGCCCATTTATTTTAATTGAAAAATAAGCGAGGAAAATAAGATCATACAGTTTTTCTCCTGGTAAAATAGTGTGTGATAAATAAATAAAGCTTGATAATAAAAGGGCTTCTTTTTTGTCTTAATGAATCCCATCCTATTGATAAAAGCTTTTTTTAACGTTTTATCTTAATGTACTGATTCAACAACTAAGTTTTCTGTTACACTTCACTTATATGGTCAGATTCAATTTGGCGCAAGGTAACGGGATGTGTCTCTGGAACAGTCTGTGGAGACACATTGGGCCTGAGACTTTAAGGAGAGCAAGGAAAAAAAAAAGGAGTAAATTTGACCCTGGACAAACCTTGATACAATACAATATAGAACAAATAATGAACAGAGGTTCATGTTAGAAGGACAAATTAGCACTCCTTATGTTAATTAAAATATAACTTTTAATGATTATTGTTTAATAATGACATCCTCCCGGAAAACAAGGTGAAATATATTAAAATAACTTACAAATACACACATACACACGTGTGATAAAAACAAAAACACCAACTGATAGGGATCTATTGTATAAGGAAATAGTCTGGTGGATACAAAGAGTATCTTGTATAAATCCTTTTTTAGCAAACCATTTACTGGTAAGTGGTGGTTGGTAAGAAGACAAAAATGATTTGAAGAGTAATTGAGAACCGTGTCTCTTATTGTGTTGGTGTTACAAGCCTTCTAGTCACCACTGTAACAAATGTAGCAGGCAGATAACGGAGTAAGGTACTGGATCTTAGTGGATTTAATAAGGGGAACCCCCTAGCTCAAAAAGGTCTTAGCTTGTGTGATGCTATTGGTAAGTTTTAAATACAAGGCTTATTCTGGATTAATGACAGTATGAAGCATTACACCATAGCACATCATAGCTGTTATTTTCATTGAGGCCGAGAGGTTGTACAGAATTAAGCAGAAATATCCATTTGTTTTCTGTCTGCAGGAGTATTCTGTCTTGGTCTCCGCCTCTAATGCCCATTTTTATGCTTTCAATTCCTGTGACAGTGAGCAATCGAAAGTCACCGTTGTGTGTCAGATGAAAATGTTTGGCAATAGGTGTTATGTTTCTCATTCGTTCCTTATCACGTGTAAAGTTCCGAATGCAGCCAACATGTTCTAAAATGCGCTGTTTCAGTGGGCGATTGGTCTTCCCCACATACTGTTTATTGCATGGACAGGACAAGCTACAATAGGGGATCTTTTGTTAGCCAGATAAAACTAGCTCAGCTGCTGAGACTATTGTCTTTCACGGAGACTACACATAAGCTCACTCATATCAGGGAACTCTTTCAGTATCACAGAGCTGTTACTGGTAATGAGCTAATTACATGTGGTATAGCTGACAAGGTCATACATTGCAGGAATTGCACCAGCCTTATCATAGATGCACCTAAATGTATAACTGCTGCGAACAGTGTCTACTATAGAGACTGTCAACTGTTTTATATCAGGGACTTTTTCTGGTAACATAGAGCCATTACTGGCAATGAGCTATCTGCCTTTATTATTGCAGACAATGTTACACAGTGCAGGAAGCACACCAGCCTCAGTATAGATGTGCTATGGTGTAGTGCTTCATACTGTCATTAATCCAGAATAAGCCTTGTATTTAAAACTTACCAATAGCATCACACAAGCTAAGACCTTTTTGAGCTAGGGGGTTCCCCTTATTAAATCCACTAAGATCTAGTACCTTACTCCGTTATCTGCCTGCTACATTTGTTACAGTGGTGACTAGAAGGCTTGTAACACCAACACAATAAGAGACACGGTTCTCAATTACTCTTCAAATCATTTTTGTCTTCTTACCAACCACCACTTACCAGTAAATGGTTTGCTAAAAAAGGATTTATACAAGATACTCTTTGTATCCACCAGACTATTTCCTTATACAATAGATCCCTATCAGTTGGTGTTTTTGTTTTTATCACACGTGTGTATGTGTGTATTTGTAAGTTATTTTAATATATTTCACCTTGTTTTCCGGGAGGATGTCATTATTAAACAATAATCATTAAAAGTTATATTTTAATTAACATAAGGAGTGCTAATTTGTCCTTCTAACATGAACCTCTGTTCATTATTTGTTCTGTCCAAATATAACAGGACCAGCACCCCCACAAGCTATACGCTATAGATTTATATCTTGACATACATTGCATGTGGATGTTTTCTTCTAATCCCTGTGCAGAGCATCTCCCCCTTTAGTTACAATACAATATATGCAGAAGAAGATTCTTAAAGGGATGTATACGGAACAACTTACAGTCTCGCTTCTAGTGTGGACACCATTGTATACACGAGCATTATGAAATACAGAATGGTTGAACATGTGCTGGTCAAGAGGAGAAATTCTTATCAACAAAGATAAACACCTAGGGCTAGATTCATTAAGGAAGTAAGGTAAAAAAAAGGAGTAAATTGTCTCCTAGACAAACCATGTTACAATGCAAGGGATGCAAATTAGTTTATAATTTTGCACATAAGTTAAATACTGCCTGTTTCTTCATCTAGCACACAAATCATCATCCTCATCATTTATTTATATAGCGCCACTGATTAGCTTTATTTTTATGCTGAAATTTAAAGTTGATCTAGGACATGATCTACCCCAACCAGGGGCGGATCTAGAGAATTCTTCTACCCGGGGCGATTTAGGGGGGGGCGATTTAGGCCCCGGCCCCTTTTTTACATCTGAGGCTGCCGGCGGCTGCATACTATGTGCAGGTCCGTTCAGCAGTGACAGGTAGGGACAGTGTGCTGCCCGGCTGCTCTGATTGTGTTTAAAACACAATCAGAGCAGCCGGGCAGCACACTGTCCCTGCCTGTCACTGCCGAACGGACCTGCACATAGTGTTCAGCCACTGGCAGCAAGCCCCTGCTGCCAGTGGCGATGGCCCCGATCGCTTCCCCCTGGATCCGCCACTGACCCCAACTATAAATCTGTTCCCACATTTTAAATTTACATACCCTCCAATGCAACATGGTTTTGCCAAGGTGCAAAGTAACTCCTTTTTTATGCTTTGCTCTCCTTAATGACTTAGGCCCATTGCGTCAATGTTTTAACTAAAATCTTCACTCATTTACCCTCATGTCCCATAGAGATGGGAAAATAATCTCAGATTTCTTTACCGCATTAGCTGGCAACGTGCAATCGGACATCTTGCGGCACCTCGCGGCTAATTAAATCTGCCCCATAGAATGTAGACTCGCCAGGGCAGAGTCATTATCCTTTTTTTTTTATTTTTTCTTCATTTTTTATCAGTAGCTTGAGGGGAGGTATCAGTCACTCAGCACTGACTTATATTGGGTGTTACCAATACTAATATTGTGGAAACAGTACCATAGGTAACTAAAGAAAGTTTGATAGAAACCATAACAACCAATCGGCTGCTTTCTTCAGTTTTGTAAACTGCACCTGAAAAATATCAGAATCTGTAAAGTTGCTTGTGGAACAGTTTTCATAAATGTGTCCAAATGTGTTTCCAGGGTTACAGTGCTTGCTTGCCATGATGCAAGACACTGCAAAAACATTAATTCATGCACTCATCATCTCCCGCATTGACTTTTGCAATTCCCTCCTTACTGGTCTTCCCAAAATCAGACTCAAACCCCTACAATCTATTTTGCAAGCCGCGGCTAGATTGAATTTCCTTGCAAACTGTTCTTCCTCTGCTCAGTCTCTACAGTGGGTGCCTGGTTTTCAATTAATCCAATATATAATTCTTCTACTAACATACAAGGCCATCAACAAAATTGCACTGACATACATCTCCTCACTTGTCTCAAAATATCTCCCAACTCGACAGCTCCGTTCTGCACAAGATCTGCATCTCTCTTCCATTCTCATCACAATCTCCCATTCCCAGTTATAGGATTTTTTTTGAGCTGCACCCACTTTTTGGAATTCCCTCCCTCGCACAATAAGACTTTCCTCTAGTCTTCAAACTTTCAAGCGTTCTCTAAATACCCACCTCTTCAGACAAGCTTATAATATTCCTCAACTAACCTCTTAATCTCCCTAGATTACCCTATTACCACACTCTACACAGCTAACACAAGACAACAACCCTCTGACCAACATTGCTGTGTGACTGATCATACAGCCCACTAAATCCTTTGTAACCTATGTATTCTAGCTGGACAAATATTCAATATGATGTAGCACTTACCCTTGTGTATCAAACCATTGCCCCATAGATTGTAAACTTGCGAGCGGGGTCCTCTTACCTCTCTGTATGTATGTATTACTCAGTATTGTTTATTACTGTTTGTTTCCAATTCTAAAGCGCTACGAAATTTGCTGGCGCTATATAAATAAATGATGATGATAACGTACAGCAGAGATGAGGCATGGGAAAAGTAGCGATGTGAGGGGACAGGACAGCCCTGCGTGCTGTACCCAGACACTGCCTTCCCAGGGAATCTGTTCTCACAAGCGGTTGTTGGAGTCCTATGACCAGATGGGACAAGGGGCTTTTGAGGGCAAAACACAGTTTCTCTTTATCGGTCTGTTTGGTCTGAGCATGAAAAGGTTGGATTTTTTCAAATCTGGCTACACATGTCTTTTTAACAATGACAGCTATCTGGCCACACTGTACAGGATCAAGTTGTTTGAATTGACCAGTGTATGGCCACCTTTAAGAAAAGAGATTGACATTTTGAAGCACAGACCAAAATAAGAATAGAAGCACTGAGATAGTAAACAATAAGGAGAAAAACTATGAAAGCAAGACAAGAAAGATTGATTGAAGGGAAGAGTTATAGATCATTACCATTAAGAAATAAAAAAAGATCAACCAGTTATATAAGAAGCAACCCAAACTGGATGTGAAAGTATGTACAAAGTGGAGATTTACAGGTATATTTACTAAACTGCGGGTTTGAAAAAAGTGGAGATGTTGTCTATAGCAACCAATCAGATTCTAGCTGTCATTTTGTAGAATGTACTAAATAAATGCTAACTAGAATCTGATTGGTTGCTATAGGCAACATCTCCACTCTTTCAAACCCGCAGTTTAGTAAATACACCTTCTAGTCTGTACAGTTCAATCCTTTATACTTATTCGATAGTGAAAGTCCAGTGTAATTTCATAACCGGACAAAGTTTTATAAGGTGTAAAGATAACTTCAAGATTACCAATTTGTATTAAAATATAAACTATGAACATTATCTGTGTCCTTGCAACATATGTAATTACTGTTAGCAGTATAATAAGTATCTGCATACATATTACATATATTCATATATTTGCACCAATTAGCTTCATTTCCTTCCTTGTAAGAGCTTTTGGCAAAATGCAAGTCTGCTATATCCATCCACAAGCTAACCTTTCATTAAGCTATTTTTACTAGCTGAAGGCATTTATTTCAGGCGCAATTATAGATTTTTTTGTTCAACACAAATATAGATGTGGTTATGGTTATTGTATTAAATTAGCAAACTGCCCAACTTCATTGTATACAATCAGAAAAAGAAAACCAAACTTATTTTATTTATTTTCACACAACTATATTTTCCAATAAACATTTTTAAGCTTTATTTTCTATTTGTGAAACATGCAAAGTCTATAAGGGCATTGCTCTCATAGTTATTACTTATTTTATTATAATTAACATTAGATTTGCAGGATTTCTCAAGGGGTTTTTCAAATGCTTGACTGATAAACCTTGGAAGGTGATAAACCTTTACACACACACACACACACTTTTTTTTTTTTTTTAAGCCAAATTGATTTACCGTAAATAACAATGTTGGTTGAGTCATAAATGTAAGATGTGTTCCAATAAACACTTTTAATTAATATTAGTGACCACTTATGAGGCGAGTAGTACTCATACAGAAACAGATATGGAGGAATTTTTGCATCGCCAACACCGTGTTTCCACTCACATGCATGACAGATATGTCTGTAACATGTATCACTTGCCAATGCCAACTGTTACCCTGTTAAACCAGGGAGGAGACAGGAAACATGAATGGAAGAACCAGAGCTAGTTTTATAGTAGAAGGGGCCCAGACCAAATATGAGACATGGAGCCCCACATAGTGCTACAACTCTATGTAAAAAGCTACATGCAGAATATGCAGAACAATGGAAGAGCAGTTGTCTACGCATAACAGCTGCTGAAAATTACATAAAGAAAAAGTGTTCTGTGCAGTTGTCATATGCACAGTATAGCAAGTCAAATAAGAATTGCATACAGAACAGAAATTAGGCAGTAGTGCAGTAGTAATATATGAAAACTAGAATTAGAATAGTAAAATGTACATAAATGTAGTATAACAAAAGTAGGTATAATGTAAGCTGTACATTAACATAAAACTCCATGTTAGTATTATCCCCTTTAACATAAATCTGAAAATTTTGTCAAATTAATACTACTCTACAAAAGTAATATTCATTTTTCTTCATATCCAATTAAATTAAACATATTAAAATTAGGCTTATAGTTATATACCCTGTACTTCAGGAAACTGCAGAGACACACGTCATTTACTTTTTATATATGAGAAAAACACTAGAGCACTAGATCCAAAACATAACTAAAAATAATACACTGGAGCCAAAAACTCAGTAAGATAAGTGGTGGTGGCCATATTTTGTGGTCAAAATAAATTAGTTTGTTTAATGTAGATACTATCTGGGAGGTTCCTAGAAGTCACCAGATCATGTGATTGGAGCAAGGGGTTTTCTGGTATACTGGAAAATCCCCCCCTAGGTGCACCCCTGATGTTGGTAGTAAAATAATACAAGTAAGCTTTATTGCTTTAGATACTTTTACGGGCTTAGTCCACTTTTCTTGGCTTTTTTTAGGAGTTAAATGTACAAAATAGATTCAAGTGTTCTATTTTTAAAATATAACACCAGTCTTATCTGTAATCATTTGCTAGATACACTCTCTAATAGAGTGTATACAGTGCCTACAGATCAGGGCCCAGTAAAACTTAAATAGTAAACTGTACCTGATACACAGATTATACAGCGTCAGACTGTATCATTATCAACGATACAAATTTTTCTATTGAAGACCCTCAGTCTCTCTGATCACCAAGTTCCCCTCTTGCAAGTTATTGATTCCGGAGCCGCTGGGAATTTTATTTCTGCGGATACTGTTTGTAAGCTGTCCCTACCTACAGTTTCTCTTCCCCAACCCATTACTATCAACCCATTACTATCACCACCATTGACGGCAGAAAGATTATGAGGGGTTCTATTAAGAGTCGCACTGCGGTCTGATTCTGCAAGTTGGGGCTCCTCATACCGAATCCATCTCCTTCCTGGTAATCCCTAAAGCTGTCAATCCTTTGGTGTTAAATCTCCCCTGGTTTAAATCTCATTCTCCTGTCCTGGACTGGAAATCAGCTTAAGTACTATCCTGGGATTTCACCTGTCACTACCGATGCCTTCAAAAGGTCCCCCCGGTTAGCCACTCCCTATGTTCTAATCCCTCCATTCAGGATATTTCGGCTCAATATGCCATCTTTGCGGATGTCTTTTGTGAACAAGAATCTTCCAAGCTACCTCCTCACCGTCCGTGGGATTGTGCAATATAATTGTTACCTGAGAAGTGTCCCCCACAGGGTCGTATCTATCCTCTTTTCCTTGCCTGAATCACAGGCTATGTCAACCTATATTGATAACAATCTGAAGAGAGTTTTTTTTTCGAAAATCTACTTCCCCTGTGGGTGCCGGACTTTTTTTGTTAAGAAGAAATATGGGGTCTCCCCCCTGCATCGATTGTTGGGGTTTGAATGCAATCATTATAAAAAACAGGTACCCCTTGCCCCTCATTTACAAACTCTTCGACAGAATCAAAAGAGCTTCCGTTTTCACTAAACTAGATCTTAGAGGTGCCTATAATTTAATTTGAATCAAGAAAGGGTACGAATGGAAGCCGGCCTTTAATACACATGATTGTCACTTTGAATACAATGTAAACCCCTTCGGGTTATGTAATGCCCCAGCGGTGTTCCAACACTTCATGAATGAGATCTTCCGAGACCTACTTTATCACTCCATAGTAATCTATTTAGATGACATCCTTATCTTTTCTGCTTATTTAAGAACCCACCGTGAACATGTTTTTACTGTCCTGAGGCGACTTCGGCAGAATCAATTATTCTGCAAGTTAGAGAAATGTATTTTCGAATCCAATCAGCTACCATTCCTGGTTTATATTGTTTCTGGTTCAGGACTCCAAATGGACCCAGAAAAACTCAAGGCTATCCTGGACTGGCCCCAACCTCGCGGCCTTAAAGCAACCCAAAGATTTTTAGGTTTCACCAATTATTATTCATCATCACCATCATCATCACCATTTATTTATATAGCGCCACTGATTCCGCAGTGCTGTACAGAGAACCCATTCACATCAGTCCCTGCCCCATTGGAGCTTACAGTCTAAATTCCCTAACATACACACACAGACAGAGAGAGAGACTAGGGTCAATTTTGATAGCAGCCAATTACCCAACCTGTATGTTTTTGGAGTGTGGGAGGAAACCGGAGCACCCGGAGGAAACCCACGCAAACACAGGGAGAACATACAAACTCCACACAGATAAGGCCATGGTCGGGAAGTGAACTCATGACCCCAGCGCTGTGAGGCAGAAGTGCTAACCACTTAGCCACCGTGCTGCCCACGTTCATTCAAGGCTTCTCTTCTCTAGTAGCTCCTATCACAGCTTTGACCAAACGGTCCGCTAGCTCCAAGGTTTGGCCACGCAAAGCAGTGGAAGCCTTTCTACAGCTTAAAAAGGCCTTTACATCTGCCCCTGTTCTACAACAACCAGATACTTCTCTGCCTTTTATTCTGGAGGTAGTTGCCTCTTCCGTTGGTGTTGGGGCTGTCCTGTCTCAAAGATCTTCTACCGGAAGACTTGCCCTCTGGATTTTTCTCCTGAAAACCGTCTTCTGCTGAGAAGAATTACGGAATAGGTGATCTTGAGCTACTTGCTATGAAACTGGCCTTAGAGGAGTGGAGACATCTACTGGAAGGAGCCTCCTTCCCTATAACTATTTTTACCGACCACAAGAATCTGCTGTACATCCAATCTGCCACTTGTTTAAACCCATAACAAGCAAGATGGTCCCTGTTTTTCTCGCTTTGATATTCAGATCACTTTCAGACCAGGAGCTAAGAACATGAAAGCAGACACTCTCTCGCTTTCTTTTGACACCAATGATCAGAAAGATCCAGATAATTTAAAACACATTCTTGATCCTAAGTGTATTCTGGCGACTACACCCACCTGCCAAGGTATTCCCAGGGGGAAAAACCTTTGTGCCTCTTCATCTTCGAGACAACCTTCTTAAAAGGGCTCATGCCTCTCGCTTCACTGATCACGCTGGCATCAATAAACACCAAGAACTTATTCTCTGCAGCTATTGGTGGCCAACCTTACTCTTGGATGTTCGACAATATGTTTCCTCCTGCACCACCTGTGCACAGAATAAAACTCCCAGATGTCAGACGCCGTCTCCGTGCTATGCCTGCCGCACAGAGACGGACGTCTGCTTCTGTGACAGAGCGCAACCAAGCAACCGAGCGTACTTCCGGGTCAGCGGTCGCGCGTTCCGTTGCTAGGCAACGGAACGCTTCCTAGTAACTCCGGCGGTGGTGTTTAGCGTCACCACCGCCAATGATTGGACTGCACCTGTATAAAAGCCTCACTCTGGCACATGGAGAGCGCCAGAGTATTAGGTCTCATCCTAGCTCCAGCGTTCCTGTGTACCGTTTCCAGCGCTTCCTGTGTATTACCCGGCTTGTTACTTACTATTCTTGAATTTCTTCGTTGGAGATATTGGTGGCCGACACTACATTCAGATGTACGAAGTTTTGTGGCTTCTTGTGATACATGTGCCCGTTGTAAGAACCCCAGAATGGCCCCTTCTGGGCTCCTTCAACCACTTCCCATTCCAGATGTCCCTTGGCAAAGCATATCCATGGATTTCATCACAGATCTTCCCCCCAGCAATGGATGCACCACTATTTTGGTTGTTGTGGACAGATTTTCTAAAATGGCCCACTTTGTACCTTTGTCTGCTCTACCATCTGCTTCTCAGTTAGCTTCTATCTTCATTAAAGAAATATTTAGACTTCATGGATGTCCTCGTGAGATCATCTCTGACCGTGGAGTGCAATTCGTTTCCAAATTCTAGAGGGCCTTTTGTAAAATACTTGGGTCTGACCTCAAGTTTTCATCAGGTTATCATCCGCAAACCAATGGTCAAATGGAGCGGGTTAACCAAGATCTCAAAGTCTTCTTACGATGCTTTTCTTCAGATAACCAAGCAGAATGGGCTAATCTCTTACCCTGGGCGGAGTTTTCTCACAATATTCATCATCACGAGTCTACTGGTGCCTCTCCATTTTTTATTGTTTATGGTTCCCAACCCACCCTCCCAGATTTTTCCAGCCAAGGTTCCTCGTCAGTTCCCGCAGTGGAGGATGTCATGCGGAAAATTTCTCAGATTTGGTCTAACACGAAAGCTAGACTCCAAGAGAGTTCCCAATGCTATAAACAAGCAGCAGACCGCCATCGGAGACTGGTCCCTCTTTTACAGGTTCACGACAAAGTATGGCTATCCACACGTAACCTTAAGTTGAGAGTACCTTCTCAAAAATTGGCTCCCCGTTATATTGGTCCCTTTTCCATAACACATGTGATCAATGCAGTAACCTACAGACTTCGGTTACCTCCTTCCCTGAAGATCCACAATGTCTTTCATGTCTCTCTTCTCAAACCACTTGTACTCAATAAATTTCATCGTCCAGCCCCTGTACGTACTACGGAAGGTGAAGAATTTGAAGTTAGTCGTATCCTGGATTTCCGTATCCTCCCTGGACGACACCAATTCTTAGTACAATGGAAAGGCTTTGGGCCAGAAGAGAGATCCTGGGTGCAAAAAGAAGATCTCCACGCCCCACCGTTATTGAAACAGTTCCTCGAACAAAGATCTATCCAACAAAGTAGGGGAGGAGGTACTGTCAGACGCCGTCTCCGTGCTATGCCTGCCGCACAGAGACGGACGTCTGCTTCTGTGACAGAGCGCTCGGTTGCCAAGCAACCGAGCGTACTTCCGGGTCAGCGGTCGCGCGTTCCGTTGCTAGGCAACGGAACGCTTCCTAGTAACCCCGGCAGTGGTGTTTAGCGTCACCACCGCCAATGATTGGACTGCACCTGTATAAAAGCCTCACTCTGGCACATGGAGAGCGCCAGAGTATTAGGTCTCATCCTAGCTCCAGCGTTCCTGTGTACCGTTTCCAGCGCTTCCTGTGTATTACCCGGCTTGTTACTTACTATTCCTGTTCTGTGCTCCCTGTGAACTTGACCTCGGCTTGATATTTGATTCTCCCTCCCGTGCTTCTGACCTCGACCAGGCTACCCTGACTACGGCTTTGAACTTTCCCTTGGACATCTCCTGAATTCACGGTTTGGACCCGGCCTGTACGACACCGTTTTCATCTACTGCTTCACTGATTACTCCCTTGGAGGACCGCGACCTGCGTGTTCCCGCAGCTAAGACCACACTTCCTTGCGGGGGTCCCTAGTGAAAACCAGGAACACGTTAGACTCTGCACCTCTTGGGTGAGTAGTGCAAAAATCAGTAAGCAAATACCCTAAATCTGTGACACCAGACAAGGTCCGTACGGGATTCCTGTGCCTGATCGTCCTTGGAGCCATTTGTCTATGGATTTTATTACGGATCTTCCTTTATCCAAAGGATATTCTGTAGTCTGGGTAGTCACAGACCGCCTCTCCAGAACAGCCCACTTTGTACCTCTTAAAGCTCTTCCATCAGCATCTTCATTAGCTCAACTCTTCATTAAAAATATTTTCCGCTTGCATGGATGCCCAGATGAGATTGTTTCAGAAAGTGGTACTCAATTTGTAACCAAATTCTGGAGAGCCTTCTGTCATCTCTATGTAATTAAGCTAAATTTCTCCTCCGCTTACCACCCTCAGACCAATGGTCTAAATGAAAGAACACATAAAGAATTGGAGAAATTCCTAAGGTGTTATGTATCACCAGCTCCCGATAATTGCACCTTTTCTTAAAACGGGACATATGGTATGGTTGTCAGGTACAAGTAACACAGGATACCAACTGAGAGAGGGTGAACTGCAGAGAACTGATGCACTGAGATCCCTGGAAAGCGAATAGCTTGAGGACGAGACCGATGATGAGGCACAAAGTCCTTGCAATAATACCACATGCCTTGAACGTGGAACAGGTAACACAGGATACCAGTGTGCAGCCTTCCTGGGCCATATAGGTTATGCTGAAGCCATTGAAGCTAGACCATAAAACAAACTAACTTTGAAGGCAATTCAATTAGTTAATGCAACTGCAGGAAGGAAATCAGAGCAGGAAAAGATAGAAGTGAGCCCGATGCTGAATTTCACATATGTTGGGTGTAATTTATGTTAAAAAAAGCAGCTCATAAAAATATTTGAAAAGTATTTTACCCATATGTTGAGTTGTAGGTATCTCAAGATCTAGCTCTGGACCTGGAGCATATATGCCAGATTTACATCAGGCATACGTACATTGACATACACACACTGTACACAGAACTAGGCCATAAGCACAAGAAATGTTAACATTTGATTTGATAGTGAAAAACACATTCACTGTTAAGCTTGATTTAAGAAAACCTCTCTATAATATTGCAGATATAATATTCCTTCTTGCATATGAATTAATGTGGCAAAACAATATATTTAAAATACACCCAGAAAATCCTATAACATATGCATGATCAATGAACCAATCAGTATTTATTTGTACCTCTAGCAGGTGCAAACATTATGGCTCCTTACATGCGCATATACTCTTTCATGTTGGTCTGTCTCAGCCACATTTGTGTGAAAATGTCCTTTCTAAACTCTGCCTATGCTAGGCCGGCTCTTCCCTCCCACATCCCATCTCTTTTGTCGTAAGGAGGTGCAAATGTGGATGCGTGCCAATTTGCATGCACTCATATGCATGTGGCTTGTTTTCTGGGCATACGCAGTACAAATTTGCAGATTTTATGCTATGCACACGGGTAAACGTCCTACTTGGTATCAGGGCCGGTGAGAGCAGAAACAGCTCTTAAACTGTGAGAAATTTTGGAGGCAAAAGCAGAATGCAGAGAGTGTTTTTGCTGTAACAAACTAAGCCTTTTAAAGAAGGCAATTCCATTTGAAAAAATGAGCTCCACCGAGAAAAGAAACTCCAAGCAGCATAGATACTTAGTGGAACTGGTATATAAATGTACTCAAGAAACCTCCTCATCAAATTTAGGTACATGACCAGTGACCAGTTTTTTTTAAAATGAAATACTGTGGACCAATATATAAATAAGAAGAAGTGTAGTTACCATGTATCCCTAGGAGCATCAGACCAGCCTCAGTTTACACTGCCCTTCTGTTTGCTTCACATTGGAGACATGGGATAAACTGAATAAGTAGTTTGACTTGGCTCCCTATTCTTCTCCGCTCACACTGCTCTGTAGACACCCTTGTAACAGATTCTGGATACTTCTACTACTAATCTTGATTAGCGCTGGCTTACCTGAGGTGCGGAGTCTAACGATCTCCCCAGTGTTCACCAAGAACCACCGCAAAGCAGGGTGGGCTTCACTGCCAGGAGTCGCAGGTCGCGGTCCTCAGGTTCGCCCCAAGATGTAGTACAGCGGAGTGGAGCGGAGGTAGCGGAGTCAGACAAGCCGGTTCGGTACACAGGAATGGAGTCAGGCAGAATCAGAAGGCAACTCGGAATCAACAAGCCAGGTGCGGTACACGGGTCACAAGAACAGAAGAATGGTCAGCAAGCCGGGTCGGTACACAGGGATAGGAGAGCCAGGGTAGTCAAGAAGGCAGAGATCAGCACACAGGAAGACACTGGAGACTGGAAGACACAGCAATCCACGAAGAGCAGGAGCCAGGAACAGGTAAGTGTTGCTCTGACACTCAGCGAGTGTCAGAGTGAAGTTTTTATCCTGACAGGGATTCAAAATCCCCGCCTCTAGGTTGAGGTCATGTGACCGCCTCCGGGTGCGGTCACATGGTCCTGGTTGCGGAAGTGCGGCTTCTGGACGGAGCGGCGGGGATCAGGTAAGTCCGTTACAGTACCCCCTGCCATAAAGGTGGACTCCAAACACCTAATAGGGTTTCAAAGGAATTTTTTTATGGAAGGATTTAAGTAGACGGGGTGCATGCAGATCAATGGCTCTTACCCATGAGCGCTCCTCAGGGCCGTAACCCTTCCAATCCACCAAGAACTGTATGGCACCTTGAACTTTACGAGAATCTAGGATAGTTTTAATCTCGTATTCGACTTGAGGTGGAGAATCTGTTGGTTACCATCGGTTTTAACAAGGAGACATGAAAGACATTGGGTATGCGTAAGGAGGGAGGCAGACTCAATCTAAAGGCTACGGGATTAATAATCTCAGAAATAGCGAATGGGCCAATGAACTTGGGAGCAAATTTTTTACTGGGAACCTTTAAACAAATGTTCTGGGTGGATAGCCATAACCTTCGCTGCCAGGAGTCACAGTTGGCAGATGTAGTACAGCGGAGTGGAGCGGAGGTAGCGGAGTCAGACAAGCCGGTTCGGTACACAGGAATGGAGTCAGGCAGAATCAGAAGGCAACTCGGAGTCAACAAGCCAGGTTCGGTACACGGGTCACAAGAACAGAAGAATGGTCAGCAAGCCGGGTCGGTACACAGGGATAGGAGAGCCAGGGTAGTCAAGAAGGCAGAGATCAGCACACAGGAAGACACTGGAGACTGGAAGACACAGCAATCCACGAAGAGAGTACAGGTAAGTGTTGCTCTGACACTCAGCGAGTGTCAGAGTGAGGTTTTTATCCTGACAGGGATTCAAAATCCCCGCCTCTAAGTCTGTTACAACCCTCTATTTCCTTTGGGCTGCATTACGGCCTTTGCTCAACCTTGGCGGGCTGCGGGTTGGGACCGGTTCTTCCATATAATGGGGGAACATGCTCCACAATCCTTCGGGGACGTAAGCAAAAAGTATAACCTCCACAGTACCCTCCAATTTTATTATGTTCAAATAAATTATTATCTTTATGCAGGCCCAGACACAGTCATCTAAGTTTTGTCCCCCAATGCCATTTGAACGCCACCATATATATAATCCTAGACATCTAGGCTATATCTCAATACTGTACAGCTCTCTTCTATCTTCTTCTTCACTATCTATGGAGTCATCTATTGGAGTGGGACCTTGGAATAACGGTGACTTAAGAAAAATGCAGGTGGTCTAGTGAGCCATTTCAAGGAAGTCCTCTATGGGAATGGCTCATGGGGCAGATGTCACCTGCCCCCACCCAGCCTGGGCCTGAGTCATTAAGGAGAGTAAAGTTTAAAAAAAGGAGTAACTTTGCTCCTGGGCAAAACCCTGTTGAATTGGAGGGGGATGTATATTTAAAATGTGGGATAGATTTGTAATTAGGGAAGGGCATGTCTATATCGACTTAAAATTTCAATGTAAAAATAAAGCTATCAAGTATTTATGTGCTAGATAAAAAAAGGCAGTATTTAACTTATGTGCAAAAAAAAAAAAAAAAAAAAAATAGTTTGCACCCGTTGCATTGTAACATGGTTTGTCCCAGATAGCAGTTACTCCTTTTTTTCCCTTACTTTCTTTAATGACTCAGGGCAGGAGACAATAAAACTAAAGTTGCCTGACCGTTCCCTCATCAGATGTGTATTTAAACACAGCATAGGAATCTGGGAAATTGGCATGCAGATGCACTAAATGAACTGATCAAAAAAAATATGACTTGTGATTTAGGTATACCACATACAGTACTTGTCAACTAAATTTTCATATAAATGTTGCTTTCCTTAGATATTCAGTACAACTGTCCTTTCCTTGTTCTCATACTGCCTAGCATACGATGCCTTCAGTGTTAATTTTTTTGGATCCACCTTCTTTCCACGTTCTCTACCAATTGGAGTACCACAAGGCTCAATCCCTCTATCTCTTCTCTAGCTATACCACTTCTTTTGAAAAATGTATAAGCTCCTTTGGGTTCCAGTATCATATATATGTGGATGACACCCAAATTTATCTATCCTCACCATTTGTCGTAGCCCACATTACTGAATGTCTTTCTGCCATTTAATCTTGGATGTCCTCTCTCTACCTCAAACTTACTCTTTCAAAAGTAGAGATGCTCACTGACCCCCTTTTTTTTGGTTTTGGATCTGGCTTACCTTCGGGTTTTGGTTTTGGCAAAACCGCGCTGGCGTGTTTTAGTTTTGTTTTGGTTTTGTTTTGCAATTTTGTTTAAAAAACATTTTTTTTTTTGTGTCACGGTTCAAATACAAAAAGTGCAGCTCAGGAGCCAAGAATGAGTTGAAAACACACAAAGTTTATTGCTGGAATAACAATCTGATAGTATAATACTGAATATACAGGAAAATGCAGGAATAAATATCGGGTAGATGGCTGATGTAGGTAATTGGTAATATGGAGAGATCCCAGATGGCAGGTAAGCAGTGATATGGATAGATCCAGGCAGCATGAAACCACAAGCACAGCAGAGGGAAGGAACAACAGAATGCAACAACAGGATGGGACAACAATAAACAGCAAAGACTGCTGGGAGAGACAGGTTTAAGAAGGGACACACTCAGGTGCAAGAAATAATTACAGGGCAGGTTAACCCCTGATACAACCAAGTAAGGCACAATAGCTGCACCTCTGGTGATCAGAGGTACTGCTGCAACATATAAAAAGGAATACAAATAACAAAGTCCAAAAGTCCAGGAGGCAGGTCGTTACATTTGGCCTAAATTAACCTAATTTAGTGCTCCACCTGTTTCTAGGATAAGTAAGGTAATTCTAAAGCTAATAAATTATGAAAAAAACAGTTTAATCCCTGGTAGGCCATCCTTAATTCTGCACACAAACCTGATTTTCTTCCTCTCCATCTTAGCCTATTGGCAATGCAGCCATCTTCTTTGGGTGTATATTACACCCTACACTTATAGTTAAATATATAAAGAAATGGACAAAGGCAGTTTGGTTTCTGTCTGCATCAGCCCCCCCTCCACTTGTAGTAAAATAGAAAAAAAGCAGCCTGCATAAACTGTACAATAAAAATAGAAATGGACAAAGGCAGTTTGGTGTCTGTCTGTATAGGCCCTCCCTCCTCCACTTGTAGTTAAATAGAAAAAAAGCAGCCTGCATAGACTGAACAATATAAAAATAAATGGACCAAGGTAGTTTGGTGGCTGTCTATGACCCCCCCCTTCCCCTCCACTTGTAGTTTAATAGAAAAAAAAGCAGCCTGCATAGACTGAACAATATAAAGATAAATGGACAAAGGCAGTTTGGTATCTGTCTGCATCATTCTATCAACATCATCATTAGTGCCCTCATCGCCTACACAAATCTCCCCCTCATGCTCTCCTAATTCCAAAGTGGCAATTGGTGTATCACCGGCTACACTCGGGCTGTTCAGGCACACATCAGCAGAACTGCTGAAAGGGCCCTTCTTTATGGGTACACTAACAGAATGCTCACGATTACACATACCACTTGTGGATGGACTCTCCACAGGGATTGGTGTCATTTCTGATTCATTATCCTCTAATGCCTTACTGTTTTCTTGCAGCTCGGCTTTCACGCATAACAGTAGTTGTGCACCACTTTTAGACTCCAAATTACTTGGTCTTGCTTGGTCACGAGTGACCGTACAAGTAGAAGGCTCAGTAACATTTCTTGATCTGCCACTAAAAGACAAAGGCGAAGGCCTCATTCTTTCTTTGCCACTGCGTGTGTAGAATGGCATGTTGGCAATTTTTTTTTATCAGCAGTTAACTTTTCCTCAGTTACACTTCTTTTTCGCTTCAACACGGTAAAAAATTTTGGGGTGTGTGTTTTTTTTCCCCTGATTTAAAAAGACTATGTACTTTTACATAGGCTTTACCATATGACGTACTGGGAACACTACCATCAGGACTGGTGCCAGCACCTGCTTACTGATTCTGCTCAAATGTGGACTGCTTTGAATCCATTTTAATGATCCCAAAGCATTTGTAGTGCAAAATATTCAATAGATACTGCTGCTAGATATGACTTTTTACAGCCAGAAAAATTATTGTTTAACACTGGGGAATAAGGGACAGCCCAAAGCACTTGTAGTGCAAAATATTGTATTAGATACTGCTGCTAAATGTGACTTTTGACAGCCAGAAAAATTAGTGTTTAACACTGGGGAATAAGGGACACCGCAAAGCACTTGTAGTGCAAAATATTGTATTAGATACTGCTGCTAAATATGACTTTTGGCAGCCAGAAAAATTAGTGTTTAACACTGGGGAATATGGGACACCCCAAAGCACTTGTAGTGCAAAATATTAAAAAAAATGCCTCCTCTATCCTCCTCTCTTCCGGCTCTAACAATTGCTAATAGAATTGGTAATAATAATATAATTGAATAGAATAGAATCGAAATAATAATAGAAAGAATAATGTGTACAATTATTGCTCTGTCACTGCTCTAATACAGCCTGTGACCTAACCCTGCTCTCTCCCTCTGTCAAATGGCGATGGATTGCTGTGGAGGCGGGCATTTATGGATTTCAAATATTGCGAGAACCGAGCCCTGAGATCCGATGATGTCACAATGACGTTTGGCCTCGATTTCGATTCCGAACGGGCGAGAGAGTACCAAGCCTGCTAGGCTCGGTACTCGGATAGGCAAAGTTCGGGTGGGTTCGGATCTCGGGGAACCAAGCCCGCCCATCTCTATTCAAAAGTAAGGCAAATATCTTTACACCAGACAACAGATTCTACTTACCTGACATCTCTGTTACTGCTAACAACATAACAAGAAATCCTTTGCTCTACCACATATAATCTGTCTCCAAGTCCAGTTACATGCAGCTAAGAAACATCTATAGGGTGCATACAGGGGCGGATTGGGAACTTAAAGTGGCCCTGGAAAAAATTCTTGAAGTGGCCTCCTGTGGGTGGGACCAAATCAGCTGTAGGTGGGGCCAACAAAAAAGTAGGTGGTACTTTCCTAGTAAGGTCTATGACCAATCCGCCCCTGCCTGGCAGTGTCTTCTGTCTCTCAGTTTGAGCCTTAAATGATCAAACTGTCTTGCTTTGTACCTCCACCCTGGTTATATAGTTGTATAGAGAGGAAAAACACCAATTTTGCAGTTAATGTTTGATAGGCAAAAACATATGTATATTTAAACTAATTTTAATGGTCAATAGTCAACATTAACTCTGCATAAAGTTTCCTGCTTATGGTCCTGGAAGTATTTGTCTCTGACAGTGTGGGCTATGTACTAACAAAGCACAAAAATGATGGAAGTCCCAGTCTCCTCCGCTTCAATAAATATTCATTTAAACCAGAAAAAAAAAAAAGACAGTGAGTACCTAGGACTGTCCTTGGAAGTTAGGGACATTTAGTATATGTGACTAATACTAACTAATAGACTCTATAATAATAATAAAAGTAGTCATTATCCCATAAAAAAGGATAATGTTTGAAAATTTAGGTGGACAGAGAAGACACACTATCCTTAATTTGAATGGACAGTACCAACTTTCAAAGGTTTGCTCTTGGAAATGTCCCTACTTTTTATATCAACCAACTACACAATAAAATACCCTTTCCAGCATGTTAGCTGCCATTCTTACCATTTACTCGTCAAATTCAGTATAAATGAAATGATGAGCATTGCAGTGATAGACATCGTGCAGGACATACTAGGCTGCACTGACCCAACAGCAAAGAGTCTTCTACATTTTAAATATGTCGGCAAATATGAATAGAATAAACATTAGAAGTGGAAATAGTGCATGATGAATGTACGATATTAGCGTTACTTGAATGTGTTTTAATTTCAGTGATACAGTGTTAAACAAGTTTTTTGCGATGCCAGTTTACAAACTTACCTGTGCCGGCGCCGCTCAGCTCCGTGATGCAGAAGACTTCATCTGGGTGGAGCTGAAGTCACGCAAGAGTCTCTGCAGACCCCTCTCTATGATAGGCAGCCTCCTTATTTGCTGCCACTGACGTCAGCTTCTTTAGAACAAGCCAAATGAGAAGCGGATTCCCCCCTCCCGATCCCCATACCACCCACCACCACCCCCTGCGCCGCCGAGAGACAAATTAAAAAAAATGTACTAAAAGAAAAAAAAAAAAAAAAAGACATGAGGCAGGATCCAAGCGGCCTCATTAGGCCATTGGCCTCCCGGGAAAATTCCCTGTAAGGCCTATGGCCAATCCGCCACTGGGTGCATATGTATCTCGCACTAGATACTGCAAATCTTTTATTTATGCACTGATAATCTCCTGTATTAAATATTAAAATCCCATTCTTACTGGTCTTCCTCTAGCCAGACTTTTGCCCTACAATCAACCTGAATGCAGTGGCTAGACTCTCATCCTCACTTGCTCCCATTCTCGGTTACAGGACTTTTTTGGACTGCATTCACTCTCTGGAATTTTCTCCCTCATACAACAAAACTTTCCCCAGTCTCCCCTCATTCCCTAAAAACACACCTCTGTGGGCAAACTTATCACTACTGTCTTAATCACCCTAGGCTATTCTACCCAATTACAACTCCTCTACACAGTATACATAAAACTTACATTCATTCTCGTTCAATACTCAAACAATCTACTGACCCCTAAACCAATAATGATGTGGGACTGGATCGTATAACCCCCACTAAGCACCTTTTAAAATTGCAATCTATTGGACCAATATGTAATCTGTAGCGAACACCACTGTGAAGTTTGCATGCTGTTCATAAATAAATGTTAATAATAATAAGTTCCAGCGCAACCCAGTAATGCTACAGATTGATAATAAAGGCAAATCTATGAGAAGATAAGTTAAAGTTCATTGTAAGTAGCACAGTATTGAAAATGACGCATTTATACCTTACAAGCTAGACCAAAACAGACCTGCGGAATGAAACAACTGCACTTTTGTGTGTGTGATATATATATATATATATATATATATATATATATATATAGGTTGCCAATTTTACAAATAAATCCTGGGGAGAAAAAATAATCACAGCAGCCTACTTATAAATTGCTTACCATTAAAATCAATAGTGGCTACAACTTAAAAGCTGTGAACTGGTCACAAACCCAGTGTGTACCATCTGAGAATATTTAACTGTAAAGCCTCTGTGCACATACCTAGTGAAAATCGCTATAAATTTGGTGATAGAATGATGAAAGGTGTTTTGATAGGCTACAATGAGAAAAGCAAAATATGCAGAATACTTAAATATACAACCTGCTAAGCAGCATAAACAAAGAATGTCTTTCTTACCAAAAGTATTGGCACCAGCAACCTCTGGCAAGATAGTGACAGTGGCCTGAGTCATTAAAGAGAGGAAGTGAATTTGATCCTGGACAAACCATGATACAATATAAGGGGTGCAAATTAGTTTATTATTTTGCATGTAAGGAAAATATTGCACATGGTAATTTTCTCCTCTGATGAAGTTATTTTATAACGATACGCGTAAGGAGTTCATTCTGATTGTATAGATGATTCACTAATGCAACCTTATATTGAACTGATAATCTCTTGAAGTTTGGAGGACAGAGCTGTGACTATCATCTCCAGGTTTCAGGACAAGTTACTTTCATATGACTGTCCACAATTACAGGCACCAATTGCACCAGGCAATTCGCTCACTCATCTAAAGCTCTGAATTAGGAGTCTGCGCACTTAGAAATAGTGGGGAGTCGTGCCCGGGATTTTCGTGAGCGGATGTGAGCCGCCGGAGTGTCCTGCTGGAGGGTCTCACCAATACAGCAGAACATTAGAGCTTATGTGGCTCAAACCCAGAGTGAGGAGGCTGTCATATTATTCTGGTGTCTGTGAGTAGTAAATCTACCTGCTACAGTACAGAGTGCACTCAAATATATAATGGACATATGATGTGTTATAAACTGGAGAGTAACCTGCAGTTCAAAGAGTAAAACTATCTGGTCATAGTGATCAACATATACAAATAAAGAGCAAACAACAGAGACAGTTTTTAGTTACCACACGCTAGTCTTTTCAGAGCACATTTATACCAGCTGGATAATAATGACTGTGCTATCATTCAGCTATATCCAACTCTGTCTACATTTACAGCTAATCCATGTGGATACGTGCTACATCTGAAGCCATTTATTGTGTGATTCCACAGATTACCAACAGAGGATCTGGACATATATACTATACATATTGCTAAGTTTGTATATTCTCACTAGGAGTATTACTAAAATGCTGTATTCTTGAGCTCCAACTTCTCGAGTTTGTCATTATACATGCTGTGTTGTGGCATGTATTTGAATTTTATTTATATTTTTTTATATATATTTTATAGTGATAATATATGCTTTGTTATGCTATATGGCTAAATAAATAGTGTTTTAGATTTACGTGGTGTTGCACATGCTATATGAAAATTGTGTATATATGTGCATATTGTGCACGTTTTTTAAAAATTTTAAATTGTTACTTTTGGTTATAAGCGCTGCACTCTTTGAGGTTTTGTAAGGAAAATAATGAGAATCATGCCCACTTTTTAGAGGAAAAAATGGAGAAATCCCTTTGCGCCCAGCCTCCAAAGGCCCAAGCAGCCTAAGCCCTGTGCCACCGCAGCAGTATATAGAGCAGGAAATAAAAGATTAGGTAAGAAGAAGGACAGGTGCTTTCTTTAGACCCCACAATTGGCAACCGAAAACCCATGAAGGAACATAACGTTTGTATACCTTGGTTTTCCACCTACGGAGATCTTGAATAGCCTAACCGGAAAAGCCAGTCACCGCTGCAGACTGTAGCTGGCCCCAATTCTAAATGAATGGGTGCTGAACTGGGACCTGTCCAAACCCAGCTTGGCCAGCACGCTTAAACATAACCGAAAACTGGCACCTGGTAAGGGGGGGAACCATCAATGTGCACCAACCACGGAACTACGAACTCCTGCCACAGTTGAGCATACTCACATATAATTCCTACAGGGCAGACAGTGAATCCCTCCTTTGGCACCAAAGTAACCCAGTGTCCCCTACCTAACTGGTCCGACTTTAATTTTCTGACTTTGCAACACACACAGAGGAGGAGGCAATAACTACGTGCTGCGTCAACATTCCTGACAAGGGGGCAGACCTAGAAGAGGCAACCGCTTTGCTTACCATAAATGCCCCAAAGTAAAGCATCACGAAGGCAGCGCGAAATAGAGCACACTCATAAGCATCAAGCGCAACTTGCAGGACAGCTACCAACAGGTTTGACGAAAGAGCTTCACTAATGGGCTGCCTCTGGCCCGGGAGCACTGGGCGTTCCCCCGCCCAACCCCTTAAAGCCCTGGATATCATAAACCTTTTGGTGTAATCCACCTCTCTTCACAATCTGGCGAAGAAAGATAATCCCGCCATGGCCCCTTTCATAGCCGCTTTAGACTTACCGGCATTGAACCCCTCCCAGACAAAAGCTAGCATGTGCTTATGCCCACTGTGGTCCGCACTATACCAATGGCTCCGGAAAGCGCAGTCCTGCCAAGCCGCGCAGTACTTCTCCCGTGTCGCAGGGACCAAGGATGCCAGGCCCTCAATGCTGTCTTGACAATCTGCCAGATATAAGCGGGACAAGGTGGGCCCATCAGGGATGCCAGAGCAGGAGCCAAAGCTCTAAACTTATCCCACTGCCTCCTAGACAACGCGTCTGCCAGCGCATTCTCTGCACTGGGAACATGCCGTGCCCTTAAGCCGATGTCATAAGATTAGTATTGCCAAACCAACCTCCATAACAAGGTGATCACCGGAGGGGAGGTGGCCCCTTTGCCAGTTAATGGCCTGCACCACTCCCATGTTGTCACACCAGAAAACTTTGTTTTCCCACAAACCTGGGAGCCCACAACTCAACTGCCACCACTATCGGGAAGATTTCTAGGAGTAACAAGTTAGCAGTCCAGCTAGACTGCACCCATTCACCAGTCCCCGACGAAATATGCCTCAAAAACAACTCTCTCAGCTACATCCGTAAATAGCTCCAACTCCTGACTAGACACGGGGAGCAGGCCACAAGCGCACCCAATTGAACTCTTGCAGGAAGAGATCCCAAACTGCCAAATCCATCCGGAACTCGGCAGAAGGCAGAATTCGACCTTGAGGACGCTTCCGTCCCGTTGTTGCCCTTTACAAATTCCTACAGAACACTCGCTCCATTGGTATAACCTGGCAGGCAAAGTTGAAAATCCCCAACATGGACTGGGTCTTCTTCAGGGAAACCCCTGAAGACCCTAGCATGTCAGCTATAAATGCGCGCAGCTTCCCTACCTTGTCCATCAGTAGCCAACAGAGAACCGAGATCTTCTTGGGAACCACCCCTACTGGGGAGATCACCAAGTCCCGATAAGAGGGTTCCAAAAGGGCCCGCTCATGCACCCGAGTGCTATCTCCTTACGCACTTTATCTGTCAAAACTTGGGAAAACAAAGTGGCCGATTTCAGGTTCCTTACTGGAGCTATCTTAACGGACCCCACAATTGGTAACCGAAAACCATGAAGGAACCCAGCCCGTAAAATTTCTGCTGCCACCTTCTGTGGGTAGCGGTTCAGACTGGTCACATTAATTGGAGATGTGGCTTTCCGCAGCACTGGTGGCCAGCTGGTTACCAGTGCCCCCCCCCCCCGACAGGCCTATCACAAGACTTGGTGGAGTGGATTCCCCCATAGCGCAGGCAGGTGTGAGAGAACCTACACGCTGCCAGTGTAAGCAACTGGTCTAAAGGGGTAGCATTGGCCCCATCCAGTAAAGGGAGCGCCAATCCTGCCATGTCTTGTCTGCTGGCGCCACTCTGTTCCCTGAGAAACATCCCCCCAACAGTCTTGGGACACCTTCAGCCATGTTTTCACATCCCTATATCCTAGCATGAGGCTCACATGGCCATCATATTTTTCCCGGAATGCCTCAACATAAGCCAATCACACCCCAGGGGGAAAAGAGGTATACAATTCGTGGACCATGTGAAGGTACTTCAGCAAGTCCATCCACTCCTGGGGGGCAAGTCTCCAAATAGCATGCCGCAAAAGGTACACCCCGTCAGCCAATTCTTATATGATTTATAGCTAGCTTTGCCCCCCCACCACAGACACCACTTTCTTCGCTTTGTCCGTCACAACAAACATGTCGACGAATCTACCTTTGTAGATCCTATCACGCACGACTCTAACCCCTTGAAATATCCCTGTGCTAGCGCAACGTATCATTTCCCCGCCTGTGAGACGGGAACCTCTGAGCTGACCAGCCTGCCTCCTCCCCGTGTGTCCATCCTTGTGCAGTACAAAATGCTTGCACAGATTTTTAAGTAGCCTCTGAGAGCAGGCCCCTGAGCCGTCAGATTCTGCACTAGAGCTATAGCATTCAGACCACACAGATTGTTCATCAGGTAAATCAAACAGTTTATGCTCACCTGCAAACACAGATCCACCCTCAGAACCACCTCATTGACTGTCCATGTCCGACAGTGCCTGGAAACGGCCCCCATGGCCCACCGATCAGGCATCCCACTTGTCGCCGTAAGCCCGACCATCTGCTGGGAGAGATATGTTGCTGCCCGAAGCCTGAGACAAGGAGTCATGGGACGCAGACCTGTGCTCTCTTTCCTCAACTAGCAGCGAACCCTGCCTTGTTCTGGAAGATTGCTCCTCACATTGCCTTACTGCCCCACCAACACTATGTCCTGAATGGCTACAGGATCGGGACCCGGGTAAACTGACCATACTGCAACTCATGCTCTCAGAACTGCCTAAAGATCACTGACTATGTTGGGTGGTCCCATCATGTCCCTCTCCCAGCAACTTAAATCCTTCCAGAGAATCCAAACTCTGGGGGGGGGGGCACAGCTAATCCTCCCAGCTACCACGCTGTTCTTCTGCCTGGCAGCCCTTGTCCTGGTGAGGGGAGCCTCATAAGCATGCTGGGGGCACTCTTATTCCCCCCAGCAGTAATGTGCCCGCGGTACCTAGCGTTCCAATGCGCGGTGGGGGGAGCCAACCCCCCTACCGTCCTACTTCCCCCTGGAGAGATGCGGCTCTGCCGCACTAAAGCCTGTGTACCCCATGTCCCAGAACCGCCCAGGGACACGCCAGTGATGTTTGACCGCAACCAGATGTGATGCACGGCACTTCCGATTCAATGGTGCGGGACCTGGGCAGCTTGGTATCCCTCTGCTATGGGCCACACTAGGGGGACCCTTACATGCCTGCTCACCCTCCTAGTAGTGGAGTGGGAGGCTCGGCTGCCAGATAGGTCCACGGTGGTGATTCCAGGGGAGAGCTCCATCCTACAGGTAAAAGGGTGGGGGAGGTAGGTGCGTTGGGACAAAGATTAGCTACAGGATCTGGGAGAGGGAGATTAAAAAACCGATATATAACCAGACTAAAAAAATAACTGGTAGGAAAATAAGGAAACGAGACAGGATATAACCAAAGGGAAAGGGAATGACACAGTGAAAATGAAGCAGAGAGCAGACAGGAGGCACAGGATACTTATCTACTAACGTTCAGACTGCAGACACTGTTCTCCGCCCATCCAATTATAGACCCTGTCTATCCCTCCCCTATCACAACAGATGGGCGTACTCCAAAGTTAACTATTAGAAAGTAGTAGAAAAATCCAGTTTGAAGATACAGCCTCAGCTTTTAAATTGCCTTCAAGCTATTTCAGCCCTCAGTTCTTAATCAATTGAGTGAGAAAAACAAAATGCAGCACATATTAACCTGCTCTGGGATGGAAGAGGCAAAAGAAGTGAAAACATTGATGTAACTTGAATATTTGAAGGGCTAAAAAAAAATACACAGTGTTACCAGATATCCATCAACATTGAAAGGTTATAGCCAACTTATTGTTCATATCTACAACAACAAGACCAGACATTAATGTTGTAGCTCTATCTCAACATGACTGGAATACTGTCAAATGTGTTTTGAAATATTTCAATGGGGCTATCAATAAGAAATGTAAATTACCAGCAATGCCTATGACAAAGTTAATTGGTTATGTAGGTGCAGACTGGGGCACAAAATACTACAAGTCAATAACCAGATCTTTGTTTTAACTTGGGAATCATACTAAATGCTGGACCAGTAGAAATCAAACACTGGTAGACTTTCTATATCTGCACGCACCAATTCCTATCCTATAGGACAATCAGAGATGTATAAAGTTGTCACTAATATAGGAAAGGAACCAAGTACTAACACATTGCACCTCCCTTGGGCCAAGACACAGGCATTATTAGACTGCAGTACTGTCCAACTGTGAATATGACTGTGAATGCATTAACTAAGTGACAACTCAGGGACAATCATGAGAGAACACATACAGCAGATTAATTCACAAATCTATTCAAAACTACTTTAACTACTTTGTTGTAAGAAGAAATTACAATGAAGTGCACACAATGCAATATTGACCTTTGACAAAACAGGATCCTTATTGTTCAATCTGTCATACACCAACACTGAAACAGTGATTCACTCCCATCAGGTGAGGTTTAGATTACATTGTTTTGTGGTAAATCATTATCTTGAAGGTGTTTCTTGACAGCTCTTAAACCAGTTTTCTGTTACATGTAATTAGATTAGAGAAATGTTCAATGATGGATAGTGTGACAGTGAGATATAAAATAATTACATGACTGCTTTGTTTGTGAATGTTTATCACATTTATGGTTGGGTATCAGGTAATGTGTAGGCATAAAATACTATGGCAGCTCAGCAGACAGGATTCATGGGGGGAATTCAATTGGCCGCGTTACTGTAAAACGTAACTAAGCCTGTTCACTATTACCAATATTGCGGTAATAGTGCACATAATTACCGTTAATAAGGTAATTTGAAAAATAGCTTTTGATCACAGTTCCCTGAGCCGCGAGCAGAAATCTGTAATATTTGTAACAGTAATACACTTAGCGCGGCGCTATTCTGGGGGGGGGATTGAATTCCCTGATGGTGTATTGGTCATGTGTTGTCTGCCCAGTCTGTCCCTAGTACACACTATCTGCTGTCATAATCTCTAGAGCTTTATAAACTTCTAGCTAACATAATCATTGCTGAAGCAGTGGCGGATCCAGGGGGGGGGGGAGCGATCACCCCCCCCTAGCAGACACTTGCTGCCGATGGCTGCACAGTATGTGCAGGTCCGTCCAGCCGTGACAGGCAGGGACAGTGTGCTGCCCGGCTGCTCAACACAATCAGAGCAGCCGGGCAGCACACTGTCCCTGCCTGTCACGGCTGGACGGACCTGCACATAGTGTGCAGCCGTTGGCAGCCTAAGATGTTAAAGGGGCGGGGCCTAAATCGCCCCCCCCCCCTAAATCGCCCCGGGTACAGTAGTTTTCTAGATCCGCCCCTGCACTGAAGTATGAGCCTACTGAACCTGGAGCTGAAAATGATCATGAGTCCATCTCTGAAAAAATGGGCATTCCTGTCTGGTTACAAGTGTGGTTTTACACAGCAAGGTAAATCCATGAAATTTTGCAATTTCAAAGACCTATGATCAAATACAATGCAATCCCATCTGATGTCCAGTATACAATGCAAATGCCCATACAGTGACCAGTATACAAAGCAGAGCAGAGTGTAATCTTGTGACCAATAATAAGAAAAGTACTAACTGGACTGTAAAATGTATTCACACTCACTTTAATTACAAGCCCAGATCTGCACAGGTACAATATATTACCTCAAGATTCACACAATCTGTTAATGATTAAAGCTGGGAACACACCTATGCAGGGCCGGATTGGGACTAAAAATCAGCCCTGGCATTTAAAATACACAGGCCCGCCTCAGTCCCAGATTGAAAGAAACTGTGTGCCGCCGCACAGCGCCTGCGCCGAAAAGGGCGTGGCCACAATGTGTTGTGGGTGTGGCCAACATGGGGCATTGATACATACATTATAATAAAACATTACATTTATCATGCCCTCCCAGCCACATCACGCCATCCCCAGCCCACTGTACTTATCTATGCTTCTGGTGCTGCTGACATCCATCAGGGTGGGAACTTCCTGTAGAGTGAGCAGGGAAGGTCTATGTATCACGAGATTACCAAATGTTGTGATACTTAGAGCTCCTCGGCTTGCTCTGCAGGCTGTGTTCTGTCCAGGAACTGAGAGCAGCTATCAGTTCCCTTCCCCTAACCAGAGCTGGATTAAGGCTCAGGGGGCCCAGGGTATTTAAGACAGCAGGGCCCCTATTATGTAACATGGTTATAATTTTAGACAAATACACAGGCAATACTGTGTGCACTACTATTAGAAACACACAGCTCTGCCTTCACAAGCAGTAAGTTGTGAAGCGGGACATACCTCTCAACTGTCCTTGCAGTCAAACCAAATCCTGACTAAGTGAGACAGTCACCCAAATTCAAGACTGCCCCACCAGATTCAGGACAGTTGGCAGACTGTTCTGCTCTCTCCTACCTGTCTTGGTCACTTTCACCACTTGTAGCAGCTAGTTTCTTTAGCTCAGTACTTTCTTGTCTTGATCCTGGAATATTGGATGCCCTATTTTGAAAAAAACTGGGGTACATGAAATTTAGAAAAACTCCAACCAGCCCCAGTGTTAAAACAATAGCACTCACGTTTTATAATAAGACTTGACTCCAGTCCCCACAATAATAATATTCACATTTAATAAGTAGACCAATTTCCCTCCTACCAGCCCCAACATTAAATTAACAATATACCCATTTACTCAAAACATATTTCACTCCTTGCAAACAGTCCCAGCAATAAATTAAATAGCATTAAAGTTTAATAAATATAGCCATTTTCCACAACCATCCCCAGCAATAAATAATTAATTTTCACATTTAATAAATAGACCTCCTCCCCAAAATCAGCACCATATTCAATTGATAGCCCTAAACCACCCCAGCATGAAATTAAAGGTTCCTTCACCTTATCTTAAATAATTAGCCTCCACTTACACTCCACCATTAAATAGCCTACCTCCCACACTATATTAAGATCCTCCCTTCCCTCACATATTATATTAAAATTCTGCGCACACACACACACACACACACACACACACAATATATACATGGCCCAACACACACACACACTGATATATATATATATATATATATATATATATATATATATGGCCCCACACACACACTAATATAAATATGGCCCCACACACACACACACTAATGTAAATAAATATATATATATATATATATATATATATAGGTCCAGACTCCACACAATGTACTGATACACACACAATTGCCAGCCAGACACACAGCCCCCCCAATGAGACACAGTCCCCCGGTGAGACACAGCCAGCCCCCCCAGTGAGACACAGCCAGCCCCCCCCCCCAGTGACACACAACCAGCACCACCAGTGACACACAGCCAGCCCCCCCAGTGACACACAACCAGCCCCCCCCAGTGACACACAGCCAGCCAGCCCCCCGCCAGTGACACACAGCCAGCCCGACCCCCCTCCCCCGTGAGAGAGACACACTTACCTTGTCTCCTCGCTGCGCGGCAGCCAGTTTCAATGTGATGTGCAGCCAGTAATCACATGGGATGCGCACCATGTGACAGGTGCCGTCCCATGTGATTAAATAGCTGCACATCACACTGAAACTGTCCACCGAGCAGCGCGCAGTGAGCTGCGCTGCTCGGGCGGGCATCCTGTCCCGCTGGATCGGCCCAACTAGCCATCGGCCCTTCTGGCATTTGCCAGAAGTGCCCAATGGCCAGTCTGGCCCTGCACCTATGGAAACTTACTTTGTATGCAATTTCTGCAACGCTTTCCCCAATGTTTGATAGTCCCAATGACCATGCCGATTCATGTGTACATACCTATACAATTTAAATTCAGATCTGTGATCTTCATCTCTCATAACCATCTGTTGAAAAGATTGTGACTCTGTACACTCTACAGATATCTGTCTACGCTGTTGCAATACGTTGGAGGAACTATCGGCAGAAGTGTTGGACAGACGGTCGTGCGAGCGTACATGCTTCCACATTTACCCGACATCGATCCATAGTTGATTGTGATCTTTAGGAAGTTCAGAAAGCTAAATAAATAGATGCAATGTGTTTTGGAATGATATAACAGCGTACACACTTTTGTAATATCTGAACAAACGGTTGTGAATAGTGGGCTCTGCACAATAATTGCATAGGTGTTTACCCAGCTAAATTAATTGGGACAGATTCAATTAGCTGCAAGGTGCCACCAGACATAGTCTTGATGTCCAGCTGCGCACTTTGCCAGCTAAAACGATACAGAAATCGCAGCTCATTTTTCCTCGCATTTCTGTGGGACGTGGAAAAATAACTCTGTAAAAACACTGTTGCAATGTGTTTCCGCAGACTGTTCCGGAGATGCATCACATCACCTGGTGCCAAATTAAATCTGCCCCATTGCGTCAGAGTTGTAAGAAACTAGTCGATCACCTTCACTATATACGACAGAAAAAACAAACCTTTGAGATGCCCAAAGCTTGAATCGGATGTTGCTGCATGCACTCAAGCTTGGCACACCCTTACTGTGCCTTGACTACATGCATGCACCCATCCCCCTGCCCATTGTAAGCTGTCATAAGGGTCCTTTGCACTCAAAGATGAATTGGACATTGCTGCGTTTACTGAAGTATAGTCCGGTTCTGGGCATGTTCAGAACTATTTTACGCAAAATATGGTACATATCCGTATTTATGTTTCTTGATGAATCAGGCCCTTGATATACAACATTATTACTAGTTTTACATTATGATTATTACTCCTCCCAAAAATACCCCTATAAATACCCTCATACCACAATCCCACAATGGATTTGCTTGTAAACACTGCAGCTTAGGGTTTGCAAGAAAAAATCTAAGACAGAGAAATATAGAGAGAATGCATACTATAATAACCAATGTTATATGTATGGAAGATTTTTTATATGCCGCTTCCTATCAAAAAACAAACGGCCTGATTCATCAAAGGGTGAAAGCCCTATTACGAGCAAAAACAGGGGAGTCAATTTATTAAGTATCTCGGAGGTACTTGTACTGCTGTGATGCTTATTCTGTTAACACCATTTTAGGATCTGATTGTTCAAAGAGGAATCAAGAAAAGCACTGTGCATCAGTAAGAACTCTTGAGCTGTAACAGTAAAGTAAATGAAACAGTTTAGTTGCCAAGGAGGTGATATCACACTAATTTTGAGGTCATCAAAGCATCCATTCTAAATTGTTATGTCACAGCTGGCAATGTTCTATGAGAGGACACAGTAAAACACAACTAAAGTATAGCTGTGTGTAAACAAATGGTGAGATTTGTGGGAAATATGAAACTTCACGGTGACCTCCCAGTAAATGGAACAGAAAGAGGCCCATATGCAGAGATGCTTTGTATGTGTTCCAGGCTTATTCTCATGCTGAGTGAAATTTGGATACCCTGTATATATGTATCATTGTTCCTGTGAGTACTAGGTAACTCTCTCATATTCTAGATTACGTATTGATGTGCTACAATTGTTTGGTGTATTTTTTCGATATTTTCAGCTCCAACTGTTAGCATATTGTAAATGACATCTACTTTTACATAGCCTTTTTTACTTTGTATGTTTCCATTTATAACTTTTCTCTGTTTTGTGTGTTCTTTTATTCTATACAGCTGCAGTCTGTAATTGTACTTTACTTTTTCCATTACCATTACACAGCAGACTCTTGGGGGTAAATTTATCAAGCTGCTGGTTTGAAAGAGTGGAGATATTGCCTATAGCAACCAATCCGATTCTAGTTACCATTTATTTAGTACATTCTACAAAATGACAGCTAGAATTTGATTGGTTTCTATAGATACTTCTCCACTTTTTCAAACCCACAGCTTGATAAGTTTACCCCTTGCAATCTATGCCTGGTAACCACTTTTTGCTTTTACCTATATCAAAGCACAAATATTTTCATTACGGTTTTCAGTGAAGGCTAAATTAAGCAAAATAAGCAATCACAAGCCGATAAAGGTGCTATACATTTTGAAATTTGGAGAAATTGTTTATCAAGCCCAACAAGTTGAAGGATGCGGCCAGTTAATCATCCACATCCACTGGGTAGAAATATTTACCGAGCTTAAAAAAGCATAATAAAAAAAAATAAAAATTATATAATATTTATTTGCATTATATGAATTTTATTACATACATTTTTTTCAACCTAGAGTTCCCCATTAAGAGACAGTGAACCCACAGCCCAGTGACACACTATTATTGCTGTTCACCATTTAGATTGGCATTGTATATTTCTGCACTAAACTAATTTTTCTAATAGCAATGCAACATTTTTAAAAAAAATAAAAATAAAGGGAACCAACAGGAAATAAGAAAAAAAAAATCAACTATTTAAAGCTATACGAGAGGAAGGATATAAATGAGACGGGATATGCTTTCAACTGAAGCCATGAATGATTTCTTTCTTGATAAAGGAAGCCTTCTTCATTTACAGGGATTGAGTTACTCCACAAATCATAATGATTTATGTGTTCACTGTTGAATACAAATAAGAGCCTAGAAAACAATACACAAAACATAAAAGCTCCAATCGAATAGCTAAAAAATTCAATGGCAGGCTGAGGCTACAAAATATAATTGTTATTTTTAAATAAAATTCACCTGCAATATTTTTTTAATAATATTATTTTATGATAAGCAAAATAATATTTAATATTTTCTCAAACACATAACCATCTTGACTAAAGGACAACCTCATAATGTAAGTAATTATACCATGTCTGTCTATTTTATGGTAAGAACTACACAGATATAACCATTTCACAATCAAAAGATCACAGGAAGTTTATATACATGTAACTCCGGGAATACAGTAGGTAATCAGTAATGTGCTAATGTGCTTCTAAGGATATAAAAAGGAGGAAATAAAGAGCAACAAAAGCAGGCACAAAATGTAAAACAAAATGCCTAGGAAAAAATATCACAATTATGTTGTCATGTGACTAAATAATATTTAGGGGTGTGCACTGGCCACTTTTAGTGTTTTGGGTTTTGGGTTCTGATTAGCTTGAGGTTTTGGGTTCTGATTTGTTTTGCCAAAACACCCCACTCAAGGTTTGGTTCTGATTTTGGGTTTTGGGTTCTGATTTATTTTTTAAAAAAGCACAAAAAGTGCTAAAAACCAGTTTTTTGTTTTTTTTCACTCCTACGCTATTATTAACCTCAATAACATTCAATAACAATCATTTCCACTAATTTCCAGTCTATTCTGAACACCTCACAATATTGTTTAAGGCCAAAAGGTTGCACCGAGCTAGCTGGATGTCTAAGCTAAGCGACACAAGTGGGTGGCACAAACACGTGGCTCATCTAGGAGTGGCACTGCAGTGGCAGACAGGATGGCAGTTTGCAAGAGTTTGCGAGAGGTGCAAGATGGAATTGTCCTTGGGCCCTCCCACCCACCCTGATGTTGTTGAAATAGGACATTCGCACTTTAACACACCAATCAGGAACAGTGAACGTAGTTTAATCTCTGGTACTAATATTTCTGGACTGCAGGAACAGTGAACGTAGTTTAATCTCTGGTACTAATATTTCTGGACTGCAGGAACAGTGAACGTAGTTTAATCTCTGGTACTAATATTTCTGGACTGCAGGAACAGTGAACGTAGTTTAATCTCTGGTACTAATATTTCTGGACTGCAGGAACAGTGAACGTAGTTTAATCTCTGGTACTAATATTTCTGGACTGCAGGAACAGTGAACGTATTTATATATTGCAGTACTAATATTTCTGGACTGCAGGAACAGTGAACGTATTTATATATTGCAGTACTAATATTTCTGGACTGCAGGAACAGTGAACGTATTTATATATTGCAGTAGAATTTTTTTTATACTTTTTTAATAATTTTTTTTATATTTTTTTTTATTTATTTTTGTATAATTTTTTTTTATTTTTTTTTACATTTTTTTATGATGTTTTAATAATTTTAAAATAACAATGGACTTAGCAGAACAAAGCACAGGACACAGCACCACTGGACTCAGCAGGACAGAGCACTGGACAAAGCACCACTGGACTCAGCAGGACAGAGCACAGGACAAAAGCACCACTGGACTGATCAGCAGGACAGAGCACAGGACTAAAGCACCACTGGACTGATCAACAGGACAGAGCACAGGACAAAGTAACCACTGGATTAAGCAGGACAGAGTGACAGGACACAGCAGCACCACTACAATACAACCTCCCTCTTCCCTGACCTGAGCCCGACTGAAGATGGCGGCCGCAAGCGGGGAATTTATACAAACCGAGTCTCGCGAGATCCGACGTGGGGATTTGGCATCATAGCCTCGGTTTCATTTTTTTTCACTGCCGGAAATACCCGAACAGTGCTCGGATCCCCTCGGATCTGCACTGTTCGGGTGGGCTAGGATCGCGCTAATCCGAGCCCGCTCATCTCTAATAATATTACACAGTGAAGCATTAACAATAAATAGAGTGACCACATTAGCATTAGTAGTGATACATGGTGTCAGTATGATATGTAAACAAAATATATTAATGTTCACATCTTCACAAATGTGTAAAATGTGAAACGAGCAACTGCAAGATGCCACTCACAGCAGTATTATTTGGTCCAGCATTTTTGCCCCTAGTGCAGGGTTTCTGCTTAGGCATGTGTACATGCCTCTTCCTCTTTGTACTGTTTTCTAGGTTGAGTGTGCTGCTAAATGCTGACTTTGCAAGAAGCGCTGGATTTAAAATTATGCTCAATATACATTATTGTTTTGAGCAATGGGCAATTTTGCTATTCTCTATTGCATAGGCATTAATGGACACCTTTATCGTGTATGTGGCTGCAGTATGTCAATACCAGTGACTCAGCCCAAGGTAGCCCACTATGGGACCAGCCCCGGGGGCAGATGCCCCCCTGGCCCCTAGCCCAGCCTGCCCATGGCCGAGAGAACTGCAAGCAAAAGGAAGTTTGTATCCAGTTGATTGCTGCTGCAGCCTGCCAAAAGTCCTGCCCACATGGTGACAGATCAGTGTAATCACCATTAAAACACATATACACATACTGCATAGAGACTGAGGCAAAACTATAGTTTCTTACTGTCCCTGAATTAAAGACAGACAATTCTATCAAGTTGTTATGTCCTTTATGGAGGATTGTGGAAGTTAATCACTGTGGAGGAATGCATTAAAGACATTGTAATAACCCAGGTTATTCACCAAGTGCACCCAGGGACGCCAAAAGGAGTATGTGTGGGAGAGGGGGGATTACCATGCCCATGCCAGGCAGTGGTCCCTGGCCTACCTGTGTTGCTGTATCGGTGACCCAAATTTCTCTTGATGACTAAGTGCAGCAGCGGTACCCAACATTATAATTAGGAATATATTATCTGCTTTAGACAGCCAGAGTGAGAGAATTTTTGCAAGTTTGAGTGTGGTGCTGTTGAGATTCTGTCAGGCACCGTCCCGCGATATCTCCGGGACGGCCGCCTGTGCTTCCCCCAGTGCGTCTGGTTGCCTAGCAACAAGACGTGGCACATCCGGTCCGGCCACCAGGGGATTGCTAGCGCGTCCTGTTGCTAGCCAACGGGACGCGATGCGCTGATGATCTGGCGCTATTATGACAGCGCTGCTTCTCATTGGCCGCCTGCTATATTTAAATGCTTCCTGGCCCTCCTACCAGTGCCAGTGTATCAGGTCTTCTTGCCTCCAGCGTTTTCCAGTGTATTGCCAGTTTCCTGCATTGTTCCTGACCTTCCTTGTTTTGCCTGTGACCTTTCTGACCCGGACCGTTTGACCACCTATATTTGGATCTCCCCTTGTACTGCGCTTCCTGAACTATACCGACCCGGCTTGTCTCACCATTCTTCTGGATATCCTTGTGTACTTATTTCTACCAGAACGTTACCGACCCGGCCTGTCTGACACCTCTTGTATCTCGCTATTCAACTCGTGGGAGGACCGCGACATGCGTGTCCCTGCAGCGGAATCCATACCTCCTTGCGGGGGTTCCTGGTGAATACCAGGGGCACGTTAGACTCCGCACCTTCCTCTGAGTAGCGTCAACAATAGCAAGTACGCAATATAGTTGTGACAGTATACTCTGGCCATGACAACTGAGGGGTCTGGTAAACCGTTGGCTCGAGATTTACTCCTGCACCTGGCGCAGCGAGTGGAACAACAGGATGCAGCCCAGGCGCATCTCCTGCAATGTGTTCAAAGTATTGCAACCTGTTTCGATGTACTTCAGGGTTCCTTACCCATTACACCAGCCATAACCTCTTCTACGTCTGTATCATCCAGTGTGGTTACGGTCTCTACAGCGGCCTCCTGTCTGCGCATTCCGACACCTAAAAAATTTGACGGAGATCCCAAAAGGTGCAGGGATTTTTTGAACCAATGCGCCATTCAATTTGAGTGTAACCCAGGGGCCTTTCCATCAGAACGCACCAAAGTGGCATTTATCATCTCCCTCCACAGTGGTCAAGCTCTGGCTTCCGAGTTAAAATGGAATAGCGAAGCACTGGTGGAAACCTTCTGGCAGGGTCTGGTTGATCGAATTAAAGATGAGCTAATTTCCAGAGAACTCCCAGCTGATTTTGATTCCCTCATCTCTATGTGCATCAAGGTGGACTTGTGCTACCAGCAGCACACGCAAGAACGCTCCTCTACCAAACAATTTATACCATGGCTGGCACCTCAGTTCCAAAACACTATCTTGCCAGTGGATGAACCTATGCAAGTAGGTCATTCTAAATTGTCCCCGAAAGAAAGGGAGAAACGCTTCAAGCAACGTCTATGTCTTTATTGTGGAGACCCGGGACATCTTCTGAGAGTTTGCCCCAAGAGACCGGGAAACTCTTCCTCCTGAACGGTGGCAGGGAGGCCGCATTAGGGAGAGTCCTCTGTTGCTCCCTACTCCAAAAACTCCCCAGAATTTCCACTTCCTATCCCCAATGCTCCCTGGGAGAGTGTGGCCATGGATTTCATCACAGATTTACCTTCCAGTGCAGGGTTCACTGCTATCTGGGTGGTCATTGATCACTTCTCTAAGATGGCACACTTCATCCCGCTAACTGGTTTGCCTACGGCCGGACGTCTTGCAGACATCTTTATCCAAGAAATATTCCGGTTACGTGGCTGCCCTAAGGAGATTATTTCGGACCGCGGAGTCCAATTTACCTCCCGGTTCTGCGTAAACCTTTTGTCGCAAGTTGAATATAGAACTAAAGTTCTCTTCGGGGTACCACCCCCAAACCAATGGACAGATGGAGCGAATTAATCAGGATCTGGAAACTTTTCTTCTGTGTTTCTCTTCTGACAATCAGAACAAGTGGTCTCAATTTCTTCCTTGGGCAGAATTCTCCCATAACCAACATGTTCTTGAATCCACAGGATTCTCCCCATTCTGGTATATGGAAATCATCCTATCTTTCCGGATCCTTTTCCTGTATCCTCCTCATCAGTACCAGCCGTAGATACCCTCTATTGAGAGTTTTCGCTCATCTCGGACATGACCAAGACGGCTTTACTCAAGGCCACACAGCGTCACAAGATTTTTGCAGACCGCCATCATAGGGCCACTCCCCTCCTGAATGTGGGGGACCAGGTTTGGCTATCAACCCAGGATCTGAAACTTAAGGTTACTTCAATGAAGATGGCTCCACGATTTATCGGTCCTTACACCATACTGCAAGTTATCAATCCTGTGTGTTTTAAACTGAAACTGCTTCCTTCTCTGAAATGTCACAATACCTAACACGTATCATTACTACGACCATTGGTACTCAATAAATTCTTCCGACCTCCCTGTCGACCTCCACCAGTACAAACTTCTTCTGGAACATAATTTGAGATCAACCGAATCTTGGCCTCTCGCATTTGACAAGCTGGTCACCAGGGAACTCCCCTCCAATTTGGATTCCCTTATTTCCCTGTGTATCCGGATTGACCTACGTTTTAGGGAAAGAATGTCGGAGAGATCCCTTACAAGACGCCCTCCCCGCTTGGCACCTACCTTTCAAAATCCAATATCTGCTACGGAAGAACCAATGCAGCTTGGTCGTTCAAAACTGACGCCCGAGGAGCGCGAGAGACAGTTCAAGCAGAGTCAAGGAGACGAGTGGAAGACAGTGTTCAACACGCAGGATGGACACTTCGAATATCTAGTTATGCCCTTCGGGCTTAGTAACGCTCCTGCTGTCTTCCAATCCTTCGTTAATAAGATCTTCCAAGACCTTTTATATCACTCCGTCGTTGTCTACCTGGACGACATCTTGATTTTCTCCCGAGATATTGTGTCCCATCGCCTTCACGTTAAGGAAGTCTTATCCTGGCTGCGAGCTAATCAACTCTTCTGCAATATGGAGAAGTGTATCTTTGAGGTTGATCAACTCCCTTTCCTTGGGTACATAGTTTCAGGCTCAGGACTACACATGGATCCAAAAAAGGTATCTGCCATTACTAGTTGGCCTCTTCCCCAAGGTACTAAGGCCATTCAAAGATTTGTTGGGTTCGCCAACTATTACAGGCAGTTTGTTAAGGGGTTCTCCTCCATTATTGCCCCAATCACCGCTCTGACTCGAAAATCATCCAATCCCAGAGACTGGCCTTCCGATGCCTGAAGGCTTTTAACCTCCTAAAGCAAGCTTTCTCGTCTGCTTCAGTCCTTTCCCAACCGGATCAATCAGAACCCTTTTTTCTGGAAGTTGACGCTTCCGCTGTAGGTATTGGTGCAGTGCTATTCCAGAAATCCAAACTTGGTGCGCATCTCCCCTGCGGATTTTTCTCTAAAAGGTTTTTGTCTCACGAGAAGAAATATGGCATTGGCGACAAGGAGCTTCTCGCAATCAAGGCAGCCCTGGAGGAGTGGCGACATCTCTTAGTGTCACAGACGTGACCTTAGTACCTGCAAGTATTGGCACTACTACACCAGGAGGCGCGGAGTCTAACACGCCGCTGGTGTTCACCAGGGACCCCCGCAAGGAAGTTTGGACTTAGCGGCAACGACGTGCAGGTCGCGGCCCTCCCAGGTAGCTACTTGCGAGATATAGAGAACCGTAGTCAAACAGGCAGAGTCAGGAACCAACCGGGCAGATGAGGTACCGAATCAGAAGACAGAGAATGGTCAGCAAGCCGAGGTCAAACCAGAATATCAGGATGGAACAAATGGAGAATCCGAAAGCGAGGTCAGGAAGCCGGGTCAAACACAGGAAACCAGATATAACTATACAGGAACGCTGGAGACTAAGTAAACCAGTTGCTCTGGCACCCTAATGGTGTCAGAGCAGACTTTAAATAGGAAGTGAAGCTTCCTCATTGGTGGGCAGGGAGTCGGCGGTCAGCTGTTCTGACCGCCGACAGGAACTAGAAAGACGCGTCCCGTTGCTATGGCGACGGGCGCGCCTGCGCACCTCGTCGCCGGAAGAGGCATCCCCGTTGCTTGGCAACGGGGCGCTCTGCAAACAGACGTCCGTCCCTGCTCGAGGAGGAGGCGCAGGGACGGCGTCTGACAGTACCCCTCTCCTTACAACTGGGGGAATCACTGGGTACAGAACGATGTTTCAGGAAGTCTGCCAGTAGTCTAGGAGCATGCAAATCTTCTTTAAAGACCCAAGATCTCTCCTCTAGGCCGAAGCCTTTCCAGTGTACTAGATATTGGAACCGACCTCGAACTTTGCGTTCAGCAAGAATTTGGCTAATCTCATATTCATTGCCCATAGTAGTGGAAATGGCCTGAGGAACAGTAGAGGTATGAACAAATTTGTTTAGGACCAGCGGTTTGAGGAGGGAAATATGGAAGGTGTTATGAATCTTCATCTGTGGAGGGAGTTGGAGTCGAACCGTAACTGGATTAATTACTTGAGTTACTGGGAAAGGACCAATGAAACGAGGTGCAAGTTTCATGGAAGGAACCCGTAGTTTTAGATTCCTGGTGGACAGCCACACTTTGTCCCCCACTTGGAGAGCTGGCACAACTCTTCTATGATGATTGGCAGAAGATTTATAATGCCGTCCGGATTTCAGGAGGTTCTCTTTGGTGGTAGCCCATAACTTAGCCATATCTTGAGTCATGGCATGGGCGGCAGGAACCGTGGAGGAGGTGGAGGAGAACGTGGGGAGGGTAGGATGAGTCCCATACACAGTGAAGAAGGGCAAAAACCCAGAAGAACAATGGACATGATTGTTGTGTGTGAACTCGGCCCAAGGTAGCAGAAGACTCCAATTAGATTGGTTAAGAGAAGAGAAACAACGAAGGAACGCCTCCAGGTCTTGGTTTACTCGCTCCGTCTGGCCGTTCGTCTGGGGATGATATCCAGAGGAGAACTTAAGAGTAATACCTATATCTTTGCAGAAGGCTCTTCAGAAGCGAGACACGAACTGGACACCTCGGTCAGAGATTATTTCCAGAGGACACCCGTGGAGACGAAAGATTTCTTTGATGAAGACTTGTGCCAATCTGGATGCAGATGGAAGGCCTTTTAGAGGAACGAAATGAGCCATTTTAGAGAACCGGTCTACTGTGACCCAAATGGTGTCAAAGCCGCTGCTGGGTGGCAAATCAGTAATAAAATCCATTGAGATGCTGGACCATGGGCGATCAGGAATCGGAAGAGGTTGTAACAATCCAGCGGGGGATTGTCTAGGCACTTTGTTCTGGGCACAAATAGAGCATGAGGCTACAAACTCTTGGACATCCGTACGGGCAGTTGGCCACCAGTAATGTCGTGATAACAGCGAGAGAGTCTTCTCAGTACCAGCATGACCGGCAAATCTAGAGGCATGAGCCCAACGTAACGCCTTTAAGCGTAGATGTGGTACTAGGAAAGAACAACCCACAAGAGGAGTACGGGTGATGGCTACAATACAGGAGGGTTCAAACACTGGTGGGGGTACAGTAGTGGGTGAAGAATCGGAGACATCGAAAGAGCGAGAGAGGGCATCAGCTTTGGAATTGAGATAACCAGCACGATAAGTAAGAATGAGATTAAAGCGGGCGAAGAATGAGGACCATCTGGCTTGCCGGGGGTTGAGACACCGAGCATCCCGGAGATAGATGAGGTTCTTGTGGTCGGTGAATACAGTAACAGGATGACGTGCCCCTTCTAGAAGATGACGCCATTCTTCAAGCGCAGACTTCACCGCCAATAACTCTTTATCCCCTATACCGTAGTTAAATTCAGAGGAAGTGAATCTCCTCGAAAAGAACCCACATGGCAGTAGTCCCCCTGAAATGGATTCTTGTAAAAGAACTGCCCCGACTCCTACTGCAGATGCGTCCACTTCTACCAGGAATGGTTTATCTTGATCCGGTTGAACAAGCACAGAGGCGGAAGAAAAGGCTTTCTTGAGTGCTTCAAAGGCGTCGATTGCCTCCGTGGGCCACACATGAGGATTAGCAGTTTTCTTAGAGCGGTAATTGGTGCGATGATAGAAGAAAACCGTGGAATGAACTGCCGGTAATAGTTGGCGAAGCCAATGAATCTCTGGGTAGCTTTCAGACCCATAGGTCTAGGCCATTTGAGGATGGCAGATAGCTTGACTGGATCCATCTGTAGACCGGAGCCTGACACGATGTAGCCCAGGAAGGGAATCTGTGGCTTCTCAAATACACATTTCTCCAGCTTACAATACAACTTATTGGCTCGTAGACGAGACAGGACCTCTCTTACATGAACACAATGGCTGGTCAAGTCTGAAGAAAAGATTAAGATGTCATCCAGATAAGCTACTACGGAGATGTAGAGAAGGTCTTGGAAAATCTCATTAATAAAAGATTGGAAAACAGCGGGGGCATTGCACAACCCGAAGGGCATGACTAGGTATTCGAAGTGGCCTTCTTTAGTGCAGAATGCAGTCTTCCACTCGTCTCCTGAGCGTATACGGATGAGGTTATACGCCCCCCGCAGGTCTAGCTTAGTAAAGACCTTGGATCCCGCGATTCTATCAAAGAGCTCAGAGATGAGAGGTAACGGATATCTGTTCTTTATAGTGATGGCGTTCAATCGCCGGTAGTCAATACACGGCCGTAGGGAACCGTCTTTCTTCTTGACGAAGAAGAATCCCGCGCCCGCGGGAGAGGAAGATTTCCTGATAAACCCACGTTGAAGATTCTCAGAGATATAGGTGGTCATAGCAGTATTCTCAGGGAGAGATAGGGGATAGATTCTGCCCTTAGGAAGAGGTTTATCCGGTAGTAATTCGATGGAGCAGTCCCAGGGCCGATGGGGGGGCAGGATCTCGGCCGCAGCTTTGCAAAACACATCCTGATAAGCAATATATGGACGTGGCAGTTCAACGTGTGGAGATATCAGAAGACACGGAAGAGAGGTCTGGCTGGGTTTTAGACCAGACAAACGTGCGGAATTGTATAGCATACTGCCCGACGGTCAGGGATCCCTGGCGGAGGTTAAGGAGACTGGAGGCAGCCGAGGAGATGCGTCCGGGCTCATCAAAAACCTTGCGGAAGGTTTCAATGAAGGTGGTGACGTTGGACAGCATAGGGTCATCTCGCTCCCACAGGGGGGAGGCCCAAGCAAGGGCCTGTCCGGATAATAAGGACATAATAAATGCCACCTTAATGCGTTCAGAGGGAAAAGATGCAGGACTACACTCGAAGTGGATCAGACATTGATTAAGGAATCCTCTGCATCTTTTAGGCTCGCCATCAAACTTGTCCGGTGGAGAGAGTCTCAGGGCTGTAGAGGAAACCACTGCAGGAGAGGAGGAGGTGGCGGCGACTACCGCGGTAGTCACGGGAACATTTTGAGCAGAAGCCATGGAGACCTGGAGGGTCTCAAGACGAGTTGCGACTCCTTGGATACAGTGAAGTAACTGTGCCTGCTCTGCTTCTTGCTTCTCCACCCTATGAGCCAAGTGGAGTAGGAGGTCACGTGCAGAGGGTTCATTAGCTGAGTCGGTTGACATGGCCAGAGCAAACTGTCACAGACGTGACCTTAGTACCTGCAAGTATTGGCACTACTACACCAGGAGGCGCGGAGTCTAACACGCCGCTGGTGTTCACCAGGGACCCCCGCAAGGAAGTTTGGACTTAGCGGCAACGACGTGCAGGTCGCGGCCCTCCCAGGTAGCTACTTGCGAGATATAGAGAACCGTAGTCAAACAGGCAGAGTCAGGAACCAACCGGGCAGATGAGGTACCGAATCAGAAGACAGAGAATGGTCAGCAAGCCGAGGTCAAACCAGAATATCAGGATGGAACAAATGGAGAATCCGAAAGCGAGGTCAGGAAGCCGGGTCAAACACAGGAAACCAGATATAACTATACAGGAACGCTGGAGACTAAGTAAACCAGTTGCTCTGGCACCCTAATGGTGTCAGAGCAGACTTTAAATAGGAAGTGAAGCTTCCTCATTGGTGGGCAGGGAGTCGGCGGTCAGCTGTTCTGACCGCCGACAGGAACTAGAAAGACGCGTCCCGTTGCTATGGCGACGGGCGCGCCTGCGCACCTCGTCGCCGGAAGAGGCGTCCCCGTTGCTTGGCAACGGGGCGCTCTGCAGACAGACGTCCGTCCCTGCTCGAGGAGGAGGCGCAGGGACGGCGTCTGACACTTAGAAGGTTCGTCACCCAGTAACAGTTTTAACTGACCATAAGAACCTGCTTTATATTAGTGAAGCTCGGTGCCTCAACCCACGTCAAGCTCGATGGGCATCTTTCTTCGCTCGTTTCAATATCATCCTGACTTATCATCCTGGGTCCAAGAACATCCGAGCAAATGCCCTGTCTCGATCTTTCGAAAATACCGACCTTTGCACTTCTCATGGCTGTCACTCTGGATACCCTCAAAGGATCTCATCCTACCACGGCTTTTGTAGATTCCAGCTCCTCCGGGAACTTCATCTCGGCGACTCTCGCTTCATGGCTCCAAATTCCTCCGCAGTCTTTGCCTTAGACACTCTCTCTTACTACAGTAGATGGTAATCGTGTCAGCAATGCTTCCATCTCCTACGTTACTTCACCTGTTAGGCTAACAGTAGGAGCTTTATATAGAGAGAGACGATCCAGATTTCTGGTGCTGCCCAAATCTATTAACCCGCTAATATTAGGATTGCCGTGGCCTTGGATGCATTCCCCTCAATTTGACTTGGGTCGTGCCCAGATCACTGCCTGGGGTCCCGAGTGTCCGGTAAGATGTCTGCCCTCGGATTTTCCTCCAGCTGCTCGGTGGTCTGCCATTCCATTTCCGCAGACTCTTCCTTCCACATACTCTTCCTTTCGGGACGTATTCAGTACGATTGAAGCTGAGACCCCCCTCCTCTTCGTCCCTGGGACTGCCTTATCGCGTTGATTCCTGGCAAACAACTCCCTAAAGGTTGGGTTTATTCACTCTCCCGGCCAGAGACTCAGGCCATGTCTCAGTACATTGCTGAGAATCTGCAACGTGGATTCATCAGAAAATCCTCCTCCCTGGCCAGAGCGGGGTTTATCTTTGTCAAGAAGAAAGATGGTTCCTTACGTCAATGTATTGACTATCGTCCACTCAATCATATAACTGTTAAAAACCGTTATCCATTGCCCCTTATCTTTGATCTGTTCATCAGAATCAGCGGATTTCAGATTTTTACTAAAGTTGACTGTCATGGGCACTTGGAGTTTTACCCAGAATTCACCAGGTGGAATTTCCAAAGTGCATTAGCACACAGGTAGCATACAGCAGACCAATATATGACAACTGGATAAAGTCTATGGAAGGACCAATCAATAATGCTGCAGGAGAGTCAGCGACTCGCAGCTATACTTAAGAGGCACTATAGGCTTTAGTCCTAATAACAGGTACCATGCAAAATAGTAGGGTAAGCTGCTCCTGACATATGTTCCCACTGGTAAATGAAAAGACTTGTGCAGATGCAGGTATAATACTAGATAGCGTGGAGCGGTCTGTGACCGGTAAGTCTCACCACTGGTGTGAAGAGAAGACTTGTCCAGGTGCAGGTATATTACCAGGTAGCGTAGAGTGGTCTGTGGCTGGCAAGTTGTACCACTGATATGGAGAGACGACTTGTCCAGGTGCAGGTATATTACCAGGTAGCGTAGCGTGGTCTGCGGCTAGCAAGTTGTACCACTGATATGGAGAGAAGACTTGTCCAGGTGCAGGTATGTTACAAGGTAGTGTGAAGTGGTCTGCGGCTGGCAAGTTGTACCACTGATATGGAGAGACGACTTGTCCAGGTGCAGGTATGTTACCAGGTAGCGTAGAGTGGTCTGCGACTAGCAAGTTGTACCACTGATATGGAGAGACGACTTGTCCAGGTGCAGGTATGTTACCAGGTAGTGTAGAGTGGTCTGCGACTAGCAAGTTGTACCACTGATATGGAGAGACAACTTGTCCAGGTGCAGGTATGTTACCAGGTAGCGTAGAGTGGTCTGCAGCTGGCAAGTTGTACCACGATATGGAGAGAAGGATTGTCCAGGCGCAGGTATGTTCCACAGCAAACAGAGAGCACGAGTAGAAACCAGAAACACCTCGGGGTCACAAGGGAATGAGAACCAAGAACAGGCAACGGTAATAGAGTAACAGGTGCCTTAAGTAGTGAGAGGTGATTGATTGACCAATGAGACTATGAGCAAGGTTTTAACAGTCCGTGGTTTCTGCACATGCGCAATCCTTGGTCAAGATGGAGGATGGCCGCGGCGCAGAACAGTCGCCGGCAAGAGAGAGAGGGACCCATGTCCCAAACCAGAGTCACTAACCGTCCGGTGAGTGACATTGACCTTCGAGGTGTTTACAATTTGATTCGAGTACGGGAAGGAGACAAATGTAAGACGGCTTTCAACACTAGAGATGGGCATTTTGAATACTTTGTGATGCGTTTTGGCCTGTGTAATGCCCTTGCAGTCTTCAATCGTTCGTCAGCAAAATTTTTCAGGAATTACTGTACACTTCGGTAGTGGTCTATCTGGATGATATTCTGTTGTTTTCCAGGGACCTCTCCTCTCATTATGCTCATGTCAAAGAAGTCCTATCCAGATTACGCAAACATTGTATCTACTGTAAACTAGAGAAATGCGGTTCCTAGGTGTCTCAAGTTCCTTTCCTTGGATTCATTGTGATTGGCAAGGGGTTACAGATGGATCCTGCTAAAATCTCCGCTGTCACAAATCAGGGTCTTAGTTCTGTTTACACTCCGCTGTATCTAATCACCGTACATCTCCCTACTGGTCAAATGCAGCATTCTATCCTGGGACAAGTGTGACTTCTGTCTGCAGTACTGGAGGCTGCCATCTTGGGTGACACATTTGATAAATATCCTGCTGAGTCTGAACACCTGATCTCATCCTATTGGCTTCCTCTGCAGGCTATAAGAGTCTCCTCCTACACTCAGCAAATTGTCAGTGCAACACTTTCCTAGTTCCTGGTTCCTGATCTCCACAGTTGCTATTGTTTTACTGCCTGCTGTATACAGATCTCAACCCTTCATGTGAATTCAGCTTCATCCTGGTTGCTGCTTCAATTCTCCACAGATCTCCACCATTTATCCTCTGAGGGAATTTAGTCACACCCTCATCTTGCTGGCTGTTATATGAACTGCAAACCAATAACCCTCTGTGTGAATTCAACTGCTTCATCTAGTTACTGTTATATGAACTGCAAACCAATAACCCTCTGTGTGAATTCAGCTGCTTCATCTAGTTGCTGTTATATGAACTGCAAACCAATAACCCTCTGTGTGAATTCAACTGCTTCATCTAGTTACTGTTATATGAACTGCAAACCAATAACCCTCTGTGTGAATTCAGCTGCTTCATCTAGTTGCTGTTATATGAACTGCAAATCAGTATCCCTTCGTGTGAATTCAGCTGCTTCATCTTTTTGTTGTTATATGAACTGCAAACCAAAAACCTTCTGTGAGAATTCAGCTGCTTCATCTTGTAGCTGTTATATGTACTGCAAACCGTTAACCCTTCGTGAGAATTCAGCTGCTTCATCTTGTTGCTGTTATGTGAACTGCAAACCATTAACCCTTGTGTGAATTCAGCTTCATTCTGCCTGCTGAAATAAATACTTTGGTTATTTATTCCTCGGGTGGATTCACCTCCATTCTAACTGCTTGTGTACAGATTCCAGCTGTTATCTTCTGTGTGGTTCCTCCTCCCAGTTTCCCCTATACTCCTGCCGCAGCTAGTCCCAGGGGTCCTGAGACGGATTCCAGAAACCCTATTGCCATGACATCAGCTATTTTGGATTGGCCTCAGCCCCAGGGTCTTAAGGTGATTTATCATTTTTTCCATCTACTACCGACAATTTATTCAGGACTTCTCGACCATTATCACACCCATCACGACACTAACCAGGAAGACTGCCAATCCTAAAGTCTGGTTGCCAGGAGGCGGTAACAGCTTTTCTTACTTTAAAAAAGGCTTTCTCCTCTGCACTTGTTCTTGCCCAACCTTATCAGGAACGGCCTTTTTTCATTGAAGTAGACACCTCATCTATTGGAATTGGAGCAGTACTTTTTCAAAACTCTTCTTACAGCATTCACACTCAGATTTTTCTCTAGATGGTTTCTTTCCAGTGAAAACAATTACGGGATCAGTGACAAAGAACTCTTAGCTGTCAAATCCACACTCGAGGAATGACGTCATTTATTGGAGGGCGCTCTTCATCCAGTCACCATTTTCATGGATAATAGAAACCTTTTATTAATTTGTGAAACCCGTTGTCTTAACCCTCGACAGGCTCGTTGGGCATCCTTGTTTGCATGGTTAAATCTGGTCCTTACCTTCTGTCCCAGAGTTAAGAACAGCCAAGCAGATGCACTATCTTGCTCTTTTGATGATTCTGACCCCCTGACACTTTTGGAACCTTGACCTATCACTGATACTTCTAGTATTATAGCACTTACCAGAGCAAAGACCTGTACTCCTCCTCCTGGCCGAACCTTCCTGGAAGCCCATTTAACACTCAAATCTTTACTCTGGGCCCATTCTTCTCGCATTTCTGGTCATGCGGGAGTAAAGAAGACTACTGCAATACTATGCTGTTGGTTCTGGTGGCCCTCTATTCGCTCGGACATTCGCAAATTTATTGCTACTTGTACAACCTAAGACTTCCAGAAGAGTTCCTGCCGGTTTGCTTCATCCTCTACCCATTCCAAATTCACCCATTCCATTTCCATGGATTTCATCCTTCTAGCACTGGGTATAATAATATTTGGGTTGTCATCAACAGGTTCTCCAAGATGGCTCACTTTGTACCGTTATGTGGTTTGCCTTCTGCTAATCAATTAGCTGTTACCTTCATTAAGGAAATTATTAGGATCCGTGGATTTCCTAAGGAGATCATCTCCGATCGTGGGGTCCAGTTTACTGTTTTTGTTTTACAGTTTTTTGGAGAGCATTTTGTAAAAATCTAGGCATGGACTTAAAGTTTTCATCCGGGTATCGCCCCCAAACTAACGGCCAAACAGAACGAATAAATTAGGACCTAGAGACCTTCCTTTGGGGCTTTTCCTCCAAGAATCAGAACAACTGGTCTCAGCTCATTCTCCGGGCCGAATCTTCTCATAACCATCATGTCCATAAGTCTACGCGATTTTCTCCCTTCTTTATTGTGTTGGGGACCCACCCAATTATCATGGATCCTTTTGTTTCCTCAGGCTCCTCTGTTCCCACTGCTGATTCTCTTCTTCGTAAAATTTCGCTGATTTGGTCCTGGTCTAAAGCAAAATTGCTTAAAGCCACTCAACATCATAAGACATTTGGTGATCGTTGCCAGAGACCTATGCCAATTCTTTCTGTAAGGGACCAGGTGTAGCTATCCACCAGAAATTTGAAACTCAAAGTACCCTCTATAAAGCTGGTGTCACGAGCCGCGGCGGCCGCCGCGACTCAGTTCCTGCTTCTTCTGGCGTCCCGTCCGTCGCTATGACGACCGGGACGTCACTTCCGGAAATTCGGCCCGACCGTTGCCAGGGCATGGTGCCTAGGCGCTCTGGGCGCAACAAATAGCTGGGCACATGCGCAGACTAGCGCAGCCTGTAGGCTATTAATCAGGCAAGGGCTGTGATTGGTTTCAGAACTAGGATCTGATTGGCTCAGTCCTCACTGCCGGTTATAGCGTCCTGTTCTCAGTTCTGCTGCCTGCTTGTTCTTGGTGTTTATTACCTTTAATTGACTTCCCGTGTATGACCTTTGCTTGTTCCTGTACCACTGAACCTATGCTTCTGACCCTGACCATTTGCCTGAAAACCGGATTCTGCTCCTCCGCTAGTGCTCCTGACCTTTCGCTTGTCCCTGGATTTCAAAACCTGTGCTTGTGACCTCTGACCTTGGTTTTCCTGCCCGCTACTGTCCGCCAATCACTCCACTCCTGGGTTCTCCTTAAGCCAGTATACGTTACTCGACCCTCTGTCGGCCCGCGGCCAAGTCTGTCCCCACCACTAGGGGCTCCAGCGAACACCGGGCCTTCGGAGTAGACCCCGAGTTTCATTGTACTGGCTTGGGAGTTCCTAACAGCTGGCACCTCGTTTTATTGGACCTATTAAAGTAATTCTATCGTTTTCAAATAAGCATTGCCCAAGCGATTGTATTGTGTTTCTAACGCACAAAGTGATTTATTTTAGCAGATGTAAAAAGTTAACCATTCAATACATGATTGTAATATAATACAGTACAGTACAGTCAATACCAAAAGATACATACATACCGCTGCGCTTTGCATTCGCTTCTCTGCGCTTCCACGGGTCCCAGTGGACAGTATATCTGCTTAGAATACTGTGGTCAGAACATGACTGAAGACTGGGAGCGCAGCTATGATCATATATACACTTTCAGTGTTACAGAGAACAATGCAAATGACGTGGCTTGCTTCTATAGGTCCAGACAAAGGGTGGGTCCAGGGTAAACAGGTCATAGGCTGATTCAATCTAAGGAATCCAAAGGTGGGGGTCGTCTCTCCAGGGGATGTGCTCCAGTTACAATTAGTCCATTAGCATATCATAGCCAGCATCATACAAAGATTTATTCCCTAACATCAATAACTAGAGTATGCAATATGCGATCTCTTCGGCGATGGAACCGGACAGCTGCTGATGAATAGGGGTTTAATATGATACTAGACATGACACCTTTCCTATAAGCTGAACCTTAAATATCACTGAAGTGTACATATAATCATATTATATAAACTAATAATAAACCAAATACTATCTGCTCATAAATTACAGTGTAACGGAACCAATATGAATATGAATTATATAAATAACTAAATGTTGTAATCCGAGTGTGTACGTGCGTATTTTACCGTGCGATCGCACCACACGCTGTGTTAGGTGGCGTACGGATCTGTGTTACGTGGCGTACGGATCACAATCGCACGGCAAACAATATTAACCAATATACTTTCGTTCATCCAATTATACGACTTCGACAGACCCTACCCTATTTCACAGGTCATCAATCCTGTCCTCCTTTTCTCAGGTGCCACAACACTTTCACGTCTCTTTGTTACGACTATTGGTGCTCAACGAATTCTTCCAGCCTCCGTCTCGTCGTGCACCCGTCCAGTGTTCCTCCGGTGAAGAGTATTAGGTTAGTCGGATCTTGGATTCCCTCACACTACATGGTTGACAACAATTCCTGGTTCACTGGAGGGGCTTCGGTCCAGAGGAGAGGTCCTGGGTGAACAAACAGGATTTACATGCCCCTCGTTTACTCAAAGAATTTCGCAAACAACAGACTGAGAGGAGGGTATACTGTCAGGCGCTGTCCCTCCGCTCCTTCTGGACGGCTGCATGTCACTTCCCCGTACAGGACCGCCAGCTATTCTGCTCATGCGCGTCCCATTTCCAGGCAATGGGACGCTATTCGGATCCCCGGTGGTGGCTGATGACATCACTCTGCCAGCACCTCATTGGCTACTAGCACTATTGAAGGCTGACTCTGACACCATACTAATGCCAGAATATTGGGTCATCCTAATCCAGCATTCCTGTGTATTATTTGGCTTGTTCTGACTATTCCTTTGCTCTCCAGTGCTTCCTTATTGACCCAGCTTATCTGACCAGTCTATTGGATTCTCCCTATGCACTGTGCACTACTGGAAGTTACCGACCCGGCTTGTCTGACCATTCCACTGGATTCTTCCCTTTGTACCTCCGCTGTCTACACATTACAGAACCGGCTTATCTGACTACTCTCTCTTGTACCTTGCTATACGGCTCAGCAAAGGACCGCGACCTGCGCGTCTCCTGCTGCAAAACCCACAATTCCTTGCGGGGGTTCCTGGAGAAGACTGGGGACACGTTAGACTCCGCACCTTCTACTTGAGCTGCGCCAACGTTAGCAGGTACCCTTTGTATCAGAGTTGTGACAGAATATCAGCCTTAAGATTGGTGATATATGAGATTGTGTTATGTTTTCTATTAGACTGTAGGTGAGGTATTCGTGTTAGTCCTAGGTCTTCCTTTTGTTTATTTATGCCAAATCTATGTGTATTCTAGATCTGTACAAACAATACATAAATAATTATATTATCGGGTAGACCAGAATATTATTTAACGGAATCTATGTTTGATTATCTAAACCACAGGAGATCTAGCTAGAGGTAGTGATCCCCCCCCCTGTTCCAAATCTAGTCAAGCAAGTGTTATGTTTAAAGCACAATGGAGTGAATAGTTAACATTAACATTATGCTGTAACTATTTATATAGATGGTAAATATTCTGCCCTGCTATTTACATTGCTATTTAACCATGTTACAGGCTAACAGGGAGAAACTGTAAGGTTGTGCTTTTAACTATATCTGTGGAGAAATTAGATATGGTTTAGGAGTGTATTCACAAGACAGACATGGTGGCTCTCTGTGCCTGATTTAATCTTATAATTAGGAAATGTGTATTGTATTCCTATGCTTTAAGATCCTAAGGCACAGGAGAAAGCCAAACACACCCATACAGCCTGAGACTATTCTGTGAGTATAATAAGGAGGAGTTTAGTCTTCAAAGGAGATTAACAAAGATCAGACTGGTGTAGGAATTAATGGTTCCTGTCAGCTGAAGGTTGTTAGAGAATCTTTGGAAAGCAAGCACTGTGACTGATTGAGAGTAATCGCATTCTCTCAGGACCAGAAAGTATTGCTATAGCAGGTGCTTCTTCAGACAGAGTGGAGTGCACCTCTAGGACTGATTCTGTCACCACTCCATAGGGAGACAGTCAGAGATTCTGGGGAATTAGTGAGTGTGCATCGGCAGGGATACTAATACCCAGAGTTGGCCAAGCGGCCGGGAACCTCAAGGTATACGGACCTACCTACAGACCAGAACCCCTGGCCTGCTTGGACTATCTTCTGTGGACTGTTATTTCCGGGACTGTGTGACTGCTAGGACTCTGTGCTGGGGAGGTAATGTGCTGGGGACTTTTTTTGGGGAATTTACTTGCACTGGTGATATTCTGACACTTGTTATATTTGGTGGGGGAACATGGTTCTCCTTAGGGAGCACTGTTGTATTTTACTTAGTGTGTGCACTTTGTTTATTAAAAGGGATTATTATCTCTTTGCTGTCTCCTTACCTATGTGATCTGTGAACCTAGAGGACCGGGTATCTAGTGAGCTTCGGTTCCAACCCCGGTATCCACACAACTTCACATAGCAAAGACCCCATGAAGCTTACTTTATGCCTCCTAAATGTGGCTTGATTTCACCAGATGACCACATGATGGATAAGACAACTTCACCACTGGCAGACCCTAGAACATATCACCCTTCAAGCACAGAATGACAGATCAATGAAACTCAAACATACCAAATCTCAAAGCAGAAACCAGTTCATGGGGAAACAATGAGGCTGGCTTCTGCTATGCTCCATCTATTCTGATCATATGTCCTGTGCTTTGGACATCTTGATCATATGTCCTATGCTTTGGACATCTTGCACATCAGTGTTTTGCCCCTGTGTATCCTTGGCTCTGCCTGATTACTATTATTTCATCTTCCAGCATCAAGTTTTCATCATTCACCTCTGTCTGCATATCCCCTGCATTACCTGGCCTTCAACTTTAACCATCACTTATCTGCTATTTATGTACTGGACCCTGGTATTGAAATTTGGCAACCACTTGTTCACTTTATGTAAGTCAAACCCTGGTTTTGAAGCTGTCCACTCCGTATTTGTTACCTATGTACATGACCTTGTCCTGAAAACAGCTTTGCATGCTTACCTGTGTATTATCTACATTAGGACTTCCATGCTGCAACTACTTCAATAATACCTGTGTCACAGCCAGCATGGCTATAGAAATGACAAAGCATCATACCAGCTCCATTCCATCAACCAAGCCAAGAAGCAAAGAAAAGAATTACCTACCCAGAGAACAACAAGGACTACAGTCCAGTACTACAAGGAGAAATGAGACATCCCTACAAGGATAACTGATACAACCAGAAATTACATAGGACACAGGAAGGTTCAAACTACAAAGAGAATTGTTGCATCCCTACAAAGACAATTGACACACCAATCATTTATTTCCTTCTCCCAACCACACTGTTAACACACCATAAGAAAACCACACAATTTCTCAAACCCGGTCGGTTTCCTACATACAGATAAACCCTTTTACCCTTGCGTTCCTTTCATTTACACATAATACCACAACTTGCACCACAGAAGCCTCAATTGCTACATAGAAATGAAATCCAGAAATCCCTGCTATGATCCTCTCTCTGGATGCTGAAAAAGTATTTGAGAGAATCTCATGGAAATTTATGACACTGATTTTGAAAGCTGCTGGCATCTCAGGAGGATCTCTGAGAGGAATACTTGCCCGATAGTCATATCCTATAGCATTGATAATGATCAATGACACTCCCTCAGATATGGTTACTATTCAAAAAGAAGGCTGTCCTCTGTCATCCCAGTTCTTTGCCCTGGTTATATAACCCTTGTCTGCAGTTATTAGTTTAGCACAAGACATTCAGTGGGTGCATGTGAGAGGTGGTATCTCAGAAATATCATTATTCATGGAGCATATCTTGTTAACCCTCACACAACCCATGACCTCCCTTCCTAACCTTTACAATGTCATTCAAAAACACAACGTGATTTCTCGCTACAAAATCAATTATTCCAAATCAAAGGCCATGCCTGACCTCTAGTTTTCACCTACAGTGGCAAAAAAAATATCTAAGAGACTTTATAATATCAACCTATGATCAACTATATAAAAAAATGCCCCCCCCCTACTCTTCTCCAAACTTCAGGCTGACCTGGCTACACCAAGTTTCCTTATAATTTTTTGGCTGGGCAGGACGTTATTGGTTAAAATAAATATTATCCTGAAAAAGTTTTACCTATTTCAAACTGTTCCAGTAAGAATTATGTACTATTGTATTATTGAAAATATCCAAAAAGCACTAATACACATTGTGTGAAAGGCTAAGCCCCCAAAGATCTCATTCTCAATCCTTAAACAACCTATAACAAGTGAAGTAAAGCCTTATCTGACATTTTATTATATTATTTGGCCAGTTTTTGCTAAACTGGGTGCTCATTTGCATTTACATAAGGTTAATGGACAACTGACTCTCTCATGACTTATACGGAATAACCAAAATTTCCCCCAGGGCATGTCTACCGCTGGTTTCTCTCAATGAATCTGCGTAGGATTTTATTCAATAACAGATCTGTTAAACCGAAGGACATGTACATCCTTAAGCTGGGTACACACTACACTGTTTTCGTCCAATAATCGGCTGAAACAGCTGACATACGACCGCTCGTTCAAAAGTCGGGTCAGTGTGTACAGTTACACAATGGCCGAAAGTCTGCCCAAATGGACGATTCTCACCTCATTTGGTTGGTCGTACTGTTTAATATTTTCGTTCCAATCTCGTTTCCGCTGTGTAGTGTGTATAGACTTCCGACAGATCCACGACAATCCTCCGATACTTCCTCGACCTGGGGGGATGTAAATTTTTATGTCAATCACAGTCCCACGTGGTGTGTAATCCGCACATCACTGTGTTTTGCATCGATGTGTATTGCACCTGTCTGGCTGTAGACCGTTACACGTGTAGAAAGCACGTGGGTTATTACCCTTTGGATATATGTTGGCAATCATTTCTCATTTAACCTTTATAAAGTTTCAAAACTATGAAAGTCATAACGTCATAATAACCTTTATTACATAATGAATGTGCCCCAATATGTCTGAAATACTCTAAAATAAACCACACAGTGTTAACGCAAAACTTTTATTGCTGGTAAAAACAATAGCAATGTTCAACTTCTCTAGTACAATATGAAAAGTGAAAAAAAGTAGTATTATAGTGAAATGGTGGTACTGGTTTGTGGCACAACAGTTGAAAACAGCATATACATATCATCGAAAGTATTATCAAGGATTTTGATTTTTCTCTTAATGTTCGCAATATTGTCTTTCATTTTTTTCAAATGATCGTAGAGCTCGGCGACATTTTTTCCCTCTTCTGAACTTTTGTCTGATATGACGATGGTATCTATGAAGTAAGAAAATACAAAGGTTTTACCATTTCGCTTCTATCTCTGTACTAAAGTTAATACAAGTTTTATTCCAACACCTGACATGTGCTCACCTTGCACACTGCTCGAGATCACTTTGTGTTGTGGTCCCTCGGGCACATTTATTTTTTCTTGTTTTATAACAGGTGTAATTACATCAGTGGTATCTACAGTGGCCTTGTCACCGTTAATTCTTGCTTCTAACAAAACAATAATCATACGTTTGCATTGGTTCATGTGATAGTAGAATGAAATACATAAAGTCCTTCAAACAGGTACATTACACGACTACATGTGCTACTCACTTTTTTTTATGTTTTTATGGATTCGCTCCAGTCTCCTAGCCTCTTTATTTTTAAGGTCCGACCACCTCTTCTGGACTTGGAATTTATTTATTTTCTTTCCAAGTTTTTCCTTAAGTAATCGCAGTAGTTTTTGCATTATCAATTCCTTTCTATTATTCACTTTTCTGTACTTTCGCTTTTGACAGTTGTAGTCGTACTGGTCCAGTACTTTTACCATCATCTCCATCTCTCTAGGGCTCATTGACTTTGCTCTTTTACCTGCAGTAGATTCTTCTTTAGCATCTCCACCCCCCTCTGTAACTTTTCTTACATTTGTTGGCCCCCCCGGCACCATTTGTGCCTGCGTCTCCGTCTCCATTGCTTCCAACCCCACTAACACCTTCTCTTTATTCTCCATCTTCTCACGTTCCTCGGCGCCAGACAGGCTCCTCTATAATTTTTATACACTCTGACATAGGCGTTTGTTTAGAGAATGGAGCATTGTGGGTGAAGACTATTCATGTATAATAACCTCGTGTATGAGTGTTTTTTTTTCTATAACTGTAACCCGTTCATGACCATTACATACGAAGGGATTTTACGATTCTTCGGAGCTGTACATTCGTTCACATATACAGTAAGTTCTTTCTGATTGATTCACACATGTGTACTTGCATTGGTGAAATTTACAGCACGGATGGGACTTATGTTTCTTTTTATTATACCCAAACAGATAATCATAATGACATATGAAAGAAATTCTGACCTAATGAAGGATTTTATTGAGACCTACAGAGCTCACCCATGTTTGTGGAAAGCCAAATCCAAGGAGTATTCTAACAAAATGATGCGAAACATTGCGATGCAAGAGCTTGTAAAAGCATGTCTGCCATATCACCCTGGAGCAACTGTTGAATGTGCAAAAGGCAAGATCCAGAACCTAAGGACTGTGTATAAAGAAGAATTAAATAAAGTTGAAGCATCCAAAAAATCAGGAGCTGCAGCTGAAGACGTGTATGTGCCAAAGCTATGGTACTTTGATATGTTACACTTTGTGAAGGACCAAGAAACACCACGTACGTCCATTAGCAGCATGCCCACAGAGAGCAGTTCATCCCCAGAGGTAGAGCAAGCATATGATATACCTGCAAGCGGCACAGTAAGTACAGTACATTATAATGTTGTAATGTAACAGATTTATTAATGTTCAAACAATCAACAACACAATAACAATGCATAACATGTTTATAAATATTCATATACAATCATTTTGCCATGGCACGGCACCATCACCGTTGAAATATGAAAGGTAGGCCTCACGATTTAATTTTGCCACTGAACAACTGTTTTTAGAGTGGCCACACTCTAATGGTGTTAAGTCCACTACCTCCATGTCCTCGCCATTACTTTCCACATTGACCTGAGTGGTACGGCCACTATTGCTTTTACGCCGCAGAAAGTTATGCAGAACACAACAGGCCATCACAACTTTGTCGATTTTGTCCAAACACAGGTTGATTGTCGACTGAAAAACTCTGAACCTGTTGCTTAGAATCCCAAAGGCATTTTCAACGACATGCCGAGCACGTGACAGTCTGTAATTAAATATACGCCTTTCATGGGTCATATTTCTTTGCGGGTACGGTTTTAATACATTCCCATGTAATGCAAAGGCGTCATCTGCCACAAACACAAAGTTTAATCCATATTTAGTGCTACTCCGCAATGGAAGGTTTAGGGCATTGTTTTTTAGTTTGTTATGGAAGGCAGTATGCTCCAATGCACCACCATCTGAGACTCCATTTTTCCCAATGTCCACAAATAGGAATTCATAGTTCGCATCCACGATGGCCATTAAAATAATGCTGAAAAACCCTTTGTAGTTGTAGTAGAAAGATCCACTGTTTGATGGTGGCATGATTCGGACATGTTTGCCATCAATAGCACCACCGCAATTTGGGAAATTCCATAGTCTCTCAAAGTCTTCCGCTATCACTTTCCAGTCTGCTTTGCTCGATGGGAACTGAAACATAATGATGTGTACATAGTTTACATTTGACCATGCATGCAATTGCATCCCCTCATTCGTTTGCTCTTTTTCAGCCTGCACTACTGTCTGATGGGCTCCTGCTGGAAGTTGAAGACCCGGATGCTACAACAATTTATCCCACTTCACGTGAAAGCCAGCTAACTGCAGACAGGCAAGATGCGACTCAAGGTGATACACCAGCAAAAATAAATCTGAAGCGAAAGAGACGCAGAATACATGAAATAGCAGAAGGTGATGCACTAGCAGAAAGGATGCTTGATCTGCTAACACCAAGAAAGGAACAGGACACATTTGAGTTACTCGCATCAACATTAGCTAGCAAAACGAGAAGTAGTAGCAAGCGCATACAAACTGAAATGGAGCGGCTGCTGTGCGACGTCATGTGTAGGGCTTCCACTGAAGATTTGTGGTCGGACACATGTCTTTCCTCAACTAACCATAGACACCAACAAGCATACACATTTCAGACCATGGGTGGACAAAGCGGCATGTCTCAACCTTGTATGACATCCACGCCATTACCATCAGTAAGGATGCCACATTACGTTGGGGACACACCTGGTATGGACACAAGCGAAATTTTGCACTACCAACATTTATAAACTGTTGCGCTGGTCCTAACAATTTATGATTTGCACATTCCAAGTTAAATGTATTTTTACAACGTTAAATATGTTAATATGTAAAACGATATTTTTACAATAAATACTGTTGCTTTTCACAAACCTTCAAATACTGGTCACTTAGAACTTCAATGATAGCCTCACAGGTGTCAGGTATTATCATGCCAAGAGCTTGAGGTGAAATAGCCGTGCTGTATTTCAGATCTGCCAGTGTTCTCCCTGTTGCCAAAAAACATAGGGTTACCACCAGTCTTTGCTCTGGCGGTATGGGTCTCCTTAAATGGGTGTTCTCCCTCTGGATGAGAGGGGTTACAAGTTGGAGCAGTTCCTGAAAAGTTGAATCTTTCATACGAAGAAAATTCTTGAAATCATCGGGGTTGTGGTCCCGTATCTCCTGTAGCAGGGGCATATGGCAGAACGTGTCTCTCCTCTTGAACCACTCTTTGCTCCAACAAGATCTATTCTTTCTCCTTCTTTCTCTTCGGAATCCGTACCAGCAGTCTTCTTGCCACAGTAAGCATTAGAAGTGCAGCTGCTTGTTCTTGTTTTGTAGCCATTGTACGTTTACAAAAATGGAATGAATGAAAGGACAGTGTAGCCTTCTGTTTTTAAGCTGTTTTGGGAGTTAACTATAGTGCAGAGTCCGCCCCTTTATGCTAATGTCTTCGGTATCTCGTACATTTCCCCGCAAATGTCGCTGCAGTGTGTACGAAATTAAAATCATTGCTCACGACAACATGGCTGTAAAAAGTCGCTAAAGGGACGTCAGCTCTTCCCTTTATTGTTCTAAACAAGGCTAGTGTGTATGCAGTCCATGGACCGAGCGATCAGACCATCGATCGCATGTAAAATCGCTCGGCATAAAAAGTTGGTCGGAATTTCTGTAGTGTGTACCCAGCTTTACTAACAAAAATACCCTGAAACAATATACACAATTTTATCTATATTATACTAGTGAAAGACTAAATAAGATGTTCCCCCTACTTCTGACCTTAGTTTCTGGATAAACTGCCACCACAGCAGTGGCGAATCCAGGGGGGGGCGATCGGGGCATTCGCCCCCCCTAGCAGCAAAAAGCTAGGTCCCAGCTGCCGATCAAAATGGGAGGGGTGGGGCTAAGTGCGAGCGGGGGGTGGGGCTAAATGTGGGCCAGCCAATCAGAGTGGTCCCAGCCGGCGATCACAACGGGAGGGGCGGGGCCAATCGCGGGCGGAAGGCGGGGTTTAACGTGGGCCAGCCAATCAGAGCAAAGGAGGGGCGTGATTATGCAAAATCGCCCCCCCTAAACATAAAGTCTAGATCCGCCACTGCACCACAGAGGTACCCTTCTTCATATCTGGTGTACACGATCTCCCCTTTTTGAGAAGTAATACAATATCTCCTCTATTTGATGTTGGAGTCTCCTGTACATAAGGATTCTTGGACCTTTGTCCTATGTTTTTCTCCCCAAGATATCATTAAATACTTCAAGAAATTGATAATCTATATATTTGTAGCTGCCAAAAACTGGAAATCCCCCCTGTCCCCCACAGTTTCATCCCTTAAAAACCTTGTTTGGCACATAAACTATCTCCATGTGAGGAAGCATGTTTCCTGACAGGATTATGGATTTTCATAGAATCTCAGAATTAGCCACATGCTTCTCTAGATTAATACACCCAGATCTTATACCGTGCCTGAATTTCTAAAAACGTAATAATGCAAAAATTCTTCAAGCGGGAGCTTGTTATTTCAACTTCAAATGTGTGGATATAACATGTAGTATTCCAATCACCTTTATTTACCCCTTTTCCAAGTTCAACCATATGCACAGCTCCCTCCCCCCATAGCCGGGTACTCAGTCTTAATATTTTATCTTATGCAGGTAATCAGCAATAAGAGCGTAAGCAAAAAATAGTGCAAACTAATTATTGCTTGTACAAGATGTATTAACCCTTTAAATATTTGTATTGTATATCTTGCTACGTCCATATGTATAGTTTCAATAAAGATTCTCTGATGTGACTGATGCAATTCCAAACCACATAGATTTTATTCAAATAATATTACAAGGCAAAGTTTGGCATGCAAGCACTTGCACTGTTATCATTAACACAAGTTTCTATCATAAGGTTTTGGTTTCCAAAGCCAGAGGTGAACAGTTCATACACTGTAAAGTTGTAAAAATCAATGACATTACAAAGATACACAGTTACAGTATTAAGGTCCACATTCATAGGTCGATGGGTCATGACCTCCCAATAACTCGACGTGCCATTGGTTGATTCCTCTGGTCATTGTTCGTTGAAGTAGTCATATGTCCTTCTTCAGACTCCCGCCTCTAGACCTGTATAAACCAGTTCTTTTATGACATTTCTGGACTTGCTATTTGGTGTATGAAAAGTGATATTATTTATAACTAGCGTTCAAAATGTGTGAATGCTACATAAAATAATACCTGAAGCATTGTCATGCAATTGCGAACAGAATGATACCAAACTCAATGTAATTTAAATATTGGAAACTTTATATTTTATATTAAAAGATAGAAAATATGTTAAACATATTTAAATGTTACGATAATAAATGTGTTGCATATTAATCGCATTGCAACTGATTGTAGTGTACAGAAATTAATAGCACCTTCATTCAATTATTAAACTTCAACAATCTGCTTTTTTGGGGAGCATGCAAAGTATAGACATTAAAAAAAAAAAAATTGAAAGATAGGTAAGTGCTAGATACATTCAGGCAGACCTTTTTGGACTTTTTAATTAGTTACTAAATTAACACTATTATACTTGTTTTACTAGCATGTATATATTATTTGTTATGTGTTGTTTTAATCAAGTGCCAGAATCATTAAAAATGGTTAGGATTATGAGCATGATGCATTTGATTAAAAGTCATGTAGCTCGGATGACAACAAACAAGGTGAAGGAAGGGACTTGTTCATTGGGGACATGCCACAAACATCATCAACATGGGTGTAGAGCTGGCCTGGCGGGTGGGTACCAGGTCTGTGGTTGTCTCACGGTTTTGAGCTCTCCATTCCTAGTCATGGTTCTGACTTCTGAGTTCCTGTCTCCAGTTTCAACTCTTTTTGTTCTGAGTTTCCATGTGTTACACATTCGGAGTTCCTAATAGTGGATTCCAGCTCTATGTGCCTCGTTACTGGTGCCAGGGTTTGAGCCCTATGAACATTTCCAGATTGTTGCTATGATGGATTCCACTTCCGTACTCTAGTGCAGACTCTGGTCCTAGACTCCTATCTTGCTAGTGTTACTCAGTGTACTCCAGATGTAACAGAAACCAGAGGCCTTGATAAAACCTCTGCTGGTTTCTGCTGGCCTCTGTTACACTCTTGCTTCAGCAAGACCTAAGGGTCCCGAATCGGATCAAGAAAAAACAGACGACTGTGACATTAGTCTTGAAGTGTTGCTGGATAAACTGCCACCACAGAGGTACTCTTCTTCATATCTGGTGTACACGATCTCCCCTTTTTGAGAAGTAATACAATATCTTCTCTATTTGATGTTGGAGTCTCCTGTACATAAGGATTCTTGGACCTTTGTCCTGTGTTTTTGACTTCCACCTGCTTGTACCACTAATATCATACTTAGGAGTATGGATTTGTGGTAGGGTGTGCTAGGCCCATACCTAGTGAGGTAAAAAAAACCTATGGAAGACAGTGCTTCCCTGAGCATGTGTAATAAAAAAATATCTGCCTCACAGGGGTCATTTCAAACCAAATTTGAATATAAGGAGATTATATAAAAATGAGGTGCAGAATGTGCAATAACAGTTCAGAAGTTCCCTTTAAGTTTAGCTATTCATAATGAAAATAAATATTGTAGATAAAACAAAATGACAAATAGAGAATAAAAATAATTAAGCATATTCTAATATGAAAATTGTAATGGCTCTAAAATATAAAACAATGTGGAAATATCAGTTACAGATTAATTAGAGTATTGCCAAAATCATTAGAAATGTTAATCATGTAGCTGTATCATAACTATAAATACATCAAACATTTATTATATAAAAAAGCTAAAGTCACAATTTGTTATCAATATATCATGCACCAAATACTTAATATGGCATTGGAATGGTTAAATTCATAGAAAGTTCATAAATAATACAAAGTCCAGCATATTGCAGTTCCAATTTATAGTCCCAAACTAGTCAGACAAGGTCCAGTTCCAGCTTGCAATCAATCTCTTTTGCAATTCACTTACTCTCAGCATCTAATTACCATAATAGGAATTGTAAATAAAGAGGAGAGGTATGTGTTAATATACAGAGCTAATGTACTCTCCTTACCTACAAATCACAGTTCTGCTCAGGCTGTCTGTCAAGCTTCACTACACGTTGGGAATCCCTTTCTGTGGTTATAGTCACATACAGCTCAGACCTGGGACATTTGACACCTCTGAAATGTCAGCTCTCTTCTTATGTAATGTAAAAATCCAAATCAATTCATCCAACTAAAGGACTTTCTCAAGGCCAAATAGCTAAGGTATTTAACCCCCTGGTGTTCCCAGGTTAACCAATATATTAGGTGTAATTTAATGGTATACTGCACATATTAATCCACATGTAGTCATATTATAACATATAATATACATTAAAATCATAAATAGAAATAACATTTGCAATAAAACATGCTAGATTAATAGAGAGGGGAAAAAATAATTCTGTAACTATATCTGTATTGGAATGTGTCAGACGCCGTCTCCGCACTGACACTTGGTGCAGGAGACGGACACATGCACCTTCTCAGCAACCACGTCCTGTTGCCTAGCAGTGGGACGCTATCTCTGCTCACCTGTCTGCAGCCAGCATGTCTTACCGCCAAAATCTCCCTAACCCAATCAGGAGGCACCTTAGGGTATATAAAGCAGCCTCTGACACATGTCTAGTGCCAGAGTAATTGGTCTTCAGCCTTGCTCCAGTGTTTGTTCCTGTGTTGCTGTTATTTGGATTCTGACCCCGACTTGTTCCTGACTTCTCCTTTGGTTCCTGATTCTGGCTTAGAGTGATGTTTGGTTTTTGACCCGGCTTCCTGACCATTCTCCTGCTTCTGATTTGGCTATATCCGTTCCTCTGGTTTTCACCTGGCTTGCTGACTACTCTTCCATCCTGCCTCTTGGTGGGCTGTCACCGCTGCCTCAATTGTTACCTCGCCAGCTGACTGATACTAAGGGCCGCAACCTGCACGTCCCTTGTAGCGAAGTCCATACCTCCTTGCGGGGGTTCCTGGTGAAAACCAGTTTGTGTTAGACTCTGCGCTTCAGTACTCAGTAAATAAAGAGGAATCTCAGGATGAACTGGGCTGTATCCTAGTACTTCTATTTACAGCATCTGAAATGAGGGACCTCTTTGCACAAGTTTTTAAGATGTGTCCTCTCATTTTTTTTTTATATACCCGTTCAGAGAATTTATTGTACATATTCTCCTCTGGTGTCACGAACACGCTCCCAGCTACCATGACTTTGGGGTGTTTGCTATATGAGGTCACACGATTCCAGCCAGCAGTCTCTCTTTACCTATCACACAGGTTATAGACCTACTGAATAGGCCCCAAACAGCACTCACATCTCACACACTTCCGGTTTGCTACCACCTATTGAATACGGGCAATAGGACTCTGTCCCACACTGACACACAAGGCTTCTAGCTATCCACAGACTAGCAAGACCCTCACCAGCAAGCAAAGGGTTAACTCTTCACACCTCCAAACTGTTACACAAATGTAAATGCAAGCACACACAGCTTGTTAATCAAATGTATCAACAAATCGCACACTGGCATTCAAAGGGTTAACTTGGCCAAGCTATATTCCTCTTAACAGGCTGATGGATTCGTTAGAGTATCACGGACGCAACATATTAAATTATAGATTTAATATACAAAAGTACAGGGCATAAGGATATTAAAAAAATAAACAATTAGTAGATTGACATAACAAGCAAAACAGTTTAAAATAAATGGCTTGGAAGATGGACAGCTTATCAATGTTAATTGATTTCCCAAAAAGTCTGATAATTTGCTGTACCTGGTCTCAGCCTTTTAAAGACACTTCCATACCTCTTTCTACCCCCAGGGGGTTGTGGCCTTTGACACTTTTTCAATCACCATTTGCATGTTGTCTGATTTACTACTCAATTCTACTATGTGACCTAACTTTTCTGTGGAGCGTCACACAGACCCAATTTTATTATTAATAAATCCCTTATGACTTTGTCCATCTTTTGATAGAAAACATAATGAAATTTTGACAATGTACCTTATTAAAGTAATTCTATCGTTTTGAAATAAGCATTGCCCAATCAATTGAATGTGTGTCCAAAGCACAAAGTGATTTATTTTTAACAGATGTAAATAGTCAACAATTCAATACATTATTATATCATGATAAAGTACAGTACAGCACAGCCAATACCAAAAGATAAGTACATACCAAATGCAATCGCTTGCGCATGCTGCGCACCCACCGGACCCGATGGACAATATTCTGTATAGAATATTGTGTCAGAGTTGACTGAGGCCCCAGTGAGATGCAGCTAATATATATAAAGTCAGTGTTTCATTGTGAACAAAAGAGATGACGTAGATTGTTTCTATAGGTCCAGACGTTGGGTGGGTCCAGGCCAGACAGGTAATAGGTTGATTCAATCTAAGGAATCCAAAGGTGGGGGTCTTCTCTCCAGGGGGTCTGCTCCTTTTCATAGCCAGTATCATACAAAGGTTTTACTCTCTTATATCAATAACTAAAGTATGCAATGTGCGATCTCTTCGCCGACTGCACCGGACAGCTGCTGATGATTAGGGCTTCAATATGATATCAGGCATGACACCTTTCCTATTACCTAAACCTTTAATAACACTACAATGTACATATAATCAACATATATATATATATATATATATATATATATATATATATCTATATATATATATATATATATATATAGACTAATAATAAACCGAATACTATCTGCTCCTGAATTACAGTGTAACAGAACCGATATGAAATTATATAAATAACTAACTGTTGTAATGCGAGTGTGTGCGTGCGTATTTTACCGTGCGAACGCACCACGTCACGTAACACGTGGCGTACGCTTCGCAATACGCACGGCAAACCAATATTAAACCAATATACTTTCGTTCATCCAATTATACGACTTTGACAGTCCACCCTTTGATAGTACAATAAACTATCACCTTAAAGATGTTATAAGCAGGATCTCAGTACCACGTTTCATTGTTATGTAATACAAATCCCCCTTGGTGTATGTCCACGCTGTTCGTAGATCTAAACAAGTTATCATAAGAGAAAGTCTTAATCTTCTAAACGACTTCTTCTTTTACTATAAACCGTACACTTCTGGAGCTTGGAGATAACCTTTTGTATGCCCTTCAAGGGTGCAATAAAACACTTAATACATTATTTGGAAAGGTACATGGTACAGTAGAACGTGTATCAGCTATACAGAATTCTCTACTACAGTTCTTCAAGTTTAACAGGTTCTTCTGTCCAACGCATGTCTTTAAGCTCAGAATACATTTAAACATTTCATGTTCATCAATAGCATCATCCTATGTCTATCAATAATGTCATATGCAATCTCCTTCAGCTTGCGTTAATATACAGACATCTAATAATGTCACCAGTTCTTTTCATCAACCCTTGTGGGCGGGCTATTGTCTGTTCGTTCTTCCCAGTCTCTCAATACTCAGATTTAACAGTGATCGGCTTGCAAAGTATTGGGAGACTTCAGACTAAGGGACCTAGGTGTCCTACTTTTTCCCCTAGTGACCTCCCACCCATAGTTCGGGTACCTCAAGAATATTTAGTGGAAAGAGAACTAATCCTACTTGATATAATCACTGAGGCACGTGTGAGCACGCCCAGCCCTTTGTTTGGTCTAAAACCTTACCCTCCCAAGAATGATAATCATTCTCAAGGATGCCTGCTCAAGTCCGAATATTACTGGACTGGCATCGCTGGGTGTGTCTCTTTTCTAACCATGGGGTCGCCGTACTCATGGACGTAATGCTATTCAGACAATAGCCCCTCGCACTTTCTCCAAGCTCCAAGGTTTCCAAATTTTCCTTTACCCCTGAATTGAATAGAGTAATTGGCTGGACTGATTATGCTACTAACTTCTTCCTCCCCAATACCTCCTTATCATTACCTGAACCAGTCTCTGTCACCTGCTAATAATCAAAAGAATTAACCGTCCTGAGAAGAGAGTGAAATGAGAGAACACAAAAGAGGAAAAACTACAACTTCATGCTGGACAACAGTCTTAGCCTTTGGCTCAGGTGCTACTAACTGCATTCGAGGCCTTCCAGTACAGACTCATGAGTGCCCTTGGACCCTTCTCTGAGTGTTGGCCCCTCTGCACTGGGTGGTATGGGCACCAGTGTGTCTCTGCTACCCTTGAAGCCGTGAGGCTGGTAGCCTACACCTGGTACCTGTCTGGCAAATAACCTAAGCTTAAGAAATTACTGCTCCACAACTTACTCTCCTGATCCAACATCCTGACAGTTAGTGTGACCTTTCAGGAAACAGTGTTTTGGACGTTCTCGGTTACTGTCTCACTATTTACCTTCTCTCAAGGTCTAACCTAGCCTCCCAGTTACAATCTCATCTCACGAGGGGTCAAGAACATTTCAAAAACTGACAGGTTAGGAGTCTGCACAGGGGTGATCTCTTGGTAGCGGGAAAGGACTAGTGGCACTTCAATCAAGTTCCAACTCTTATTCTATTCAATTCATTCTACCGAGTACCACTACTTTATGTTCACACTGGTTTATGGCTAACTGAAAGTATGTGATTTGTTACCACTACTCATACATTATACATCTATTATCAATAACATGAATACCCCTATCATCTATTATAACTCTAGGACTATCACATTGAATAACAAAAGCTTTGAGTATGATACAGTAATATATTAGACACATTTCAATACACCTCTACCCAGACATTTTTCATTGGTACACCTGTGTATACTTGAGGATCCTGCATGGTGGTAATTGGATGACGTGTATTTGTTTTACCTGGAGGAAAACCCATCAGCAGGAGGGATATGGGATGGCTCTATTAGTCTACCTTGTCCATCTCTCCAGAGTCCACCAGACTCCTCACCACATCTCTTCACCTTCCAGACAGTTTATCCCTCAGGTAACACAAATCTTCCTATATTAACCAATATGTGTATGCGTGCATGTGTGTGTGTGTTCACCTTTTTAAAACTAAAACAATACAACGAAAAACAAACAAAACATAGATTTGTTAGCTGTCACATAAAACCCTGCTGTCTATTTGACAGCTATGTTCTCCCTGGTGTGACAGCCCTGTATGGTTGTGCGTGTAAGTGTGGACCTTACTAGCAGCTACTTCAGTTGGTAACTGTGTCACTGTATAAAGTCCTCTATGTAGTGTCCTAATCATGTGCTGGTATTGCTATAAAACGATTTCTCAGTCACCTCAACATCGCCCCCTAGACTAGAAAAATGCTAAAGACCAATGTATATCAATCGATTTTCCCTCTGCCAACTCACATGTCATTCTCAGTACCTCATATTCAGCTACTTGACTAAGTGGGAAAAGGCAAAGGGGTCTCTTTCTATAACACCTTCTTCAAATATAACAGTATCCAGTACATGTCTGTCTAACAGTGAAAAATATAAAACATGAAAATTCTACATTTTCTAGGGTTTCACATTATGTCGTATCTTGTGGTAAAAATCCTACTCCAGTGTTCTACACAGAGATGCATATCTGTATGCCTATCCTCTAGCAATCTCCTGTCTCCACCCTTTGTGCATGCATAAATAGGCACATTTTTGTACAGGAGGCACGAATCATAAAACAAAAAAAAACAAAACAGATATGCAATCTATAAAGCATGAATCGTATTTCCACAACAGAACCTTTCTGCTTAAAATCAGCAGTTTCTATACAGATGAAAACAAAACCCCTGACTGTTTCTGTAACTCATGTCAATCTAGTGTGTGTATCTCTGAATTGGTCTTATGTAAAAACAAAAAAAAATATGTTTTAGCCCCATTGTTGAGACTGTCTGATTTTATCTCTACCAGAGCAGAGAGAGAGAGAGGGTAGAGAGAGAGAGAGAGAGAGAGAGAGGAGAGAGAGACTAGCATTTGTGTAAAGAATGGGAAATAGGAAAGCAATGAATGATGGGAATACAAAGGTTTGAATACAAACATACATGTAGAAAGGGAGATTTTTACAACAAAATGACCGCTGGATTGGACTCTGACTCTATGGGGAAATGGCTGTATTCATTCCACTGTTCCCCTTAGCTATTTGCTAACTATGACCCCTCCCCATACTTGACTAGGGGGTCTTAACAGTGCAATCCAGTGTCGTCCGTCATTTGTTCATTAAGAACTCGGTATCTCATTGACTACATACCTTTTCAACGGACTTTTCTAATTTATGATAGAGAAATGAAAAAATGTACTCTTAGTGACTCATATTTTCTCTGAAATACATAAAACGATATTTTGGAGCAAAGTATGTACATACTTCATTGTTGGATAATGATTCTCAGCCAAACAAATTATCATGAGTCACTGCAGCCTAAAACAAAAGAGTGTTCCAATTGTCTTTTGTTAATTAGTCTTTCAAGAGTAATTCTTCTATTTCTCTCTCACCCCTTTTAAACACTTGTCTATACTTCTTTTGTGTCCCCTTTATCTGTGAAAAGAAAAACAAGATAGTTATCTTAAAACAGCAAACAAAACAAACATTTCTATTCTTTGCCGTCGGCTAGTGGTTTAGGAAAACAAACATGTGACAACATAAAACGAACAAACAAAATCAACAAAGATTACCTTTAGAAATCAGTTTCCTGTACACTACTACTTACCACAGTTTAAACCCCACCTGTTTGTAGGACTACAGGTCTGACCTAACCTCCAGGGTTGGCTATGGTTCTCCCCCAAGGCATTGGCTGCTATGAGGTGCACAGGAAACTGTTGAGAAGTCTCCGAGACTTGTGTGCGCCGTCTCTGTGGGTGTCTATGTGATTCCCCCTTAGGTGGGCCAAGTCTCTTTGCTTCGTGTCCCATTTTCTTAGCCTTGGCTCTAATATTTTCTTTGCAATCTTTCCTCAAATGTCCCTTTTTAAGACAGTTAAAACACTTCAAAGATTTCTGTTTCTTTCGTCCCTTATAGTGGTTATTATAATTCTGAGGTTGTGGATGTAGTTTTTCTAATGCCTGGATACTCAACATCATTAACCTATCACTCTGTGCTTTTTCCTTTTTACATATGATTTTATCATGTTCTATAGCATGCTCTCTAATATCAGTTACCGTGAGACCTCTCCAATTAGGAAAAGAGGTTTGTATCCAGGTCCTTAGATCCTCCCGGAGGCCGTTCATTAGTACTGCAACAGTTACCTCCCTGTAATGTGGATTTACCATTATATCCCATATTCCTGTGTACTTAATAATGCCCGCTAGCGCCCTTGAAAAATAATCAGTTGTATTCTCATTACCCTTTTGTTTGATGTTGTATATTTTGCCCCATTCCACAGTCACTGGAAAATATACGGCCAACTCTTTGATTATACGTCTAATATTATGCTGATTGTTATCCTCAGTTAAGGGTTTATCCTTCTCCAAGCTACAACCCTCAATGAACTTCTGTATATCAGTATCGAGAGGAAGACAGGCTCTAAACAGCACTCGCCAATCTTTATTAGTAGGTTCATGTGCATTACCTAAATGTCTAATAAATTTCTGACACTTGGCCAAATCTTTTCTAGGATCAGGGAAATCAGACATAATTGTAAATAGTTCCGTCTTAGTCCATGGAGAATACACTGCTACCTGTTTCATGGGAACTACACCATCTCTGTCCGCTTTCCCATTGGGAACTGCTGTTCTGCGGATAGGATATAAGCCTACTAAATCACTCTGTTCTGACCTAGTTGTTGGAATTGCTGTTGCAGTACAATGAATGTCTCCCCCTGTGTTAACCTTTTCATTATTCTCACCACTTTCAGCAGCTGCCCCTGCTGGTGGGACCGTTCCTCTTCTTTGTCCTGAAACATTACTTTTAACATTACTTAAAACACCATACAAGTTACTAGTTACCATTTTTACATTTTTGGTATTGGCTGTACTTCCCGCCCCAACCGAATTTATCGGGGGCGTGTTTGCGCTCAGTTCGCCACGCTTTGCAACGCACACTTCCGGAATGCTTGTTTCCGGTACGCTTACTTCCGCTGAACACGTGTTTTTCCTTACACTCACTTCCGCTGTGCGTTCGCTGCTTTGCCACGTGTTACCTTCCATTTGCCACAATTTTAAACAGTCATCATGTTCAATTCTCGTTTTTGTTGATTTAATCAACCGCACTTTATCTCTAACATTATTTAACACCTCTGAGTCAAGAGTACCTATGTTTGGGAAAGGTTTCACACACTCCCGGGTCATCTTGACCCATTTGTCGCAGTATGCCGTAGCATACGCACCGTATTTATTATACATAACATATTTTGCCTAACCAACCGGCCATTCATTAGGCAGCACAACATGAACTATCTCTAGCGTTTGCTTCATATCCATTGTGAAAACAACCTATTTCTCAACGCTACACAAAAAGACTTTTACCTGTTCTCCTTTGAAACAGAACTTACTAGAGATTTTTTTTTATTCATGAACGTTTTCAACAGGCACGTCCCCTTAAGATATCAATGCCCTTCCTAGTTTGAGTACTTTACCACTGTCAGCACCAAATATCAATCAAGAATATCAGTGGTTGCAGCATATTTCCTCCCACATCTCCCAAGTCGCAATCACGGCTGCACTAAATCAACCATGCGGTCCGATCGCACGGCTTATGGATACTAACTATCGGTAAGCTTTGCGATTAATATTTGGGAGTGCCGCGAAAACCTGTTATTTTCGCTTCGAGTATGCCATGCATACTCTGTGGTGTCTCTTTATCATCTGCTCTTATTAGAACAGAACACCACTCACACAAAGGTTTCTTTATATCCTGCTCAGCCCTAGAACAGAACCTTTGTTGTCAGGTCACCTTTTTTAACATGCCCCGTCAGACACACCTGAACTACAGCGCTATGAATTTTTAAATAGTATCACACTGCCCTCCCAATACTCAATCACGGCCTTGCCATGCGGTCGATTTGCACAGCTCAATGATTCATTATGCGGACCACAGATAACACCGCAATGCTCTGTCCCTTCCAGCAAACAATACCCTTTATCAGTGAATGTCGTGATTAGTATTGGGTGCACGTGCGAAAACCTATAGTTGCCTATTAGTTACCAGTATATTTTTGCCTTTATGTATTTATTCACATACACACACATAACCTTTGTTTTCTGTACAGAAAATAACTTTCCCAAACAATGGCACTATCTTTTCAGAGACTTTACCAAGTGCTTACAGTATGCATATAACAACTATCAAAACTATTGTTCAACCACGTGGCAAATCTACCGGAAGTTCGCGTACGCACAGCAGGAACTACACATACGCACAGCAATGCAATACACTTTAAAACACAAAACGACAATAAAAAGAAACATTTTCTTTCTTGTCCCTAGATTCTAATTAGCGTTCCTTCAGTCTATGCAACAACGGACATTTGGTTTCGCAACACACAGTGAACCACAGGTATTAGACGCATTACGTTCTTTCCTGCTTTATACGACGCATCCGTCAATCCACCCTTTGTTGAGGAACCGAATATCGTAAGCGTTGCATACCTGCCGGTAACGTAACTCCTAACTCACGAGCCCCCATATTATTAAAGTAATTCTATTGTTTTGAAATAAGCATTGCCCAATCAATTGAATGTGTGTCCAAAGCACAAAGTGATTTCTTTTTAACAGATGTAAATAGTCAACAATTCAATACATTATTATATCATGATAAAGTACAGTACAGCACAGCCAATACCAAAAGATAAGTACATACCAAATGCAATCGCTTGCGCACGCTGCGCACCCACTGGACCCGATGGACAATATTCTGTATAGAATATTGTGTCAGAGTTGACTGAGGCCCCAGTGAGATGCAGCTAATATATATACAGTCAGTGTTTCATTGTGAACAAAAGAGATGACGTAGATTGTTTCTATAGGTCCAGACGTTGGGTGGGTCCAGGCCAGACAGGTAATAGGTTGATTCAATCTAAGGAATCCAAAGGTGGGGGTCTTCTCTCCAGGGGGTCTGCTCCTTTTCATAGCCAGTATCATACAAAGGTTTTACTCTCTAATATCAATAACTAAAGTATGCAATGTGCGATCTCTTCGCCGACTGCACCGGACAGCTGCTGATGATTAGGGCTTCAATATGATATCAGGCATGACACCTTTCCTATTACCTAAACCTTTAATAACACTACAATGTACATATAATCAACATATATATATATATATATATATATATATATATATATATATCTCTATATATATAGACTAATAATAAACCGAATACTATCTGCTCCTGAATTACAGTGTAACAGAACCAATATGAAATTATATAAATAACTAACTGTTGTAATGCGAGTGTGTGCGTGCGTATTTTACCGTGCGAACGCACCACGTCACGTAACACGTGGCGTACGCTTCGCAATACACACGGCAAACCAATATTAAACCAATATACTTTCGTTCATCCAATTATACGACTTTGACAACCTTTTCCAAAAATATGTGATTTTAGCTGTTCTCTGCTACCACCCGTACCTATCATTCACAACCCTGATGTGATTTCTGCTCCTCTGTATGGAGTAGCACCCAGATTTCCCAAAATATGAACTATGAAGACATTTTCCTTTTAAGCTCGTATTTCTATATACCTGTATAGGCCTTCAAAATGCTGCCTTGGGCTGCAAGGATGTCCAGCTGTGACCGGCCCCACAAAGTCTATTCAGATGTCCAAAAACGAACTTGTGTCAGGATATGTCTCACGGCAAGAGTTCTTTGAAGCTGCAATAGGTGACACTCCTATCTTCTCACATTGGAATGTGCAAATACGCATAGAACAGACTTTCTGTCTTCACATTTTACACTTTAGTAGCTGAACTTATCAATGGATTCATTTGATATAACATATTTACACTACAGTTATGATTTATCCGTTATTCCCCACAATTATGTGATGGGTTAACCCTTATAAAAAACTGTAAGTTCTCTATGTTCACGACATATTGTTTTAGAAATGAAACTTATCAATATAATGTTTAATTCTAGTCCCCTGGAATGTTATTCAAACATCTTGGATGTTGACCAGTATTTGCTGGAATAAAATTGTTACATTCCACAGCCCTATTTCTGCATCTTTGAACACAAAGATATCCAAATCTAAAAAAAATACTGCCACCTTATTCATTTTATCTGTAATTTCTAGATTATTCACATTAATGTAGGTTATAAAATTCTTTAAGTTACCTCTTCAGGTGATTTAATTGTGATCCTTGAAAGGATGAGGTCTTTGGCAAAGGAATTATTATCTCAAAGTACTCTCATATTGCGACAATGTGGTTAGCATAACTTTGGGCAATGTTTGAAGCAATAGCCATGCCCTGCAGTTGATTGTAATGTTTCCATGAACCAAAAGTAATTGTGGTGAAGCACAAAGGCTATTCCTAGATTTCATTGTTTGGGAATTTGGCTTTCAAAATTTCTTCCACGTTTTGAACCCGCAGATTGTCATATACATGTACAAAGGGATTTGACATCACTCATGGATAACCAGTACTAATCTTGCCTATCTACACCTTGAAGAATTGCAAACCTGTTTGTGTCTTAGGAAAAAAAATAGAAGACTGATATTCTCTTATTATTCTCCAGTAAATAGCCAACTTGTCCTTGTTCAAGATCTCTAACTCTAGGTCCTTGTTTAAATTGTTATCTATTTCTTCAAAGTACTGTATTGCAGGATATAAATATAAAGGCAAGTATATGACCTCATCCCGTAAAAGTCTAAAAGCTACCATGTGATCAGATTTATGGCGGCTCACCGGTCCTCCATCTTTGTCTGCAGACTTGATAACTTTATATATGTATTTTCCTAAGAGTATGGGTGGTCTTTTTTTTCCTATTTAGCTAAATTTTACATTTTTTTACATTTTACATTGTAGTTAAAATGTTGAGTCACATCAGCTGCAGGCTCTCACCTTCAATAGTGACAGAAAAAGGTGCAGCTCTAGTGAGGATAGTTTCTCCCAATCTGTGGGAGTTGCACAAATTGAATACCCATTATTCTGGTAGTTGCAGATAGCCAGCCAGCATTAAGGAGGTGCAAGTGGGCAAAAACTAAACCCGGTAAACAAACAGTCTACATAGAACTTGGAGATACGGGCATAGCATTATTCATGCAATGCCACTCCTCTGACTTCCATTACTGAAAATATAGGTCTATTTGTTTGGTGTGCTAGGTGTAATTATTAGTATGGGTAACATCACAAAACCATTTTTCTATCTTTTCATGCATCTGTTTTTATTTTGTATATATGGATAACTGCATAGTACTATTAGTCTCTAGCAAGCAGAGTGGTTGAGACTAGAGAAACGGTTTTGCCCGTGATTAAGAAGGAGTTTAAAGCACCAAAGATTTTGTGATTATGGGCTCCTAAATTGTAAATCTGGCCCTGCTTAGAAGGTAACACATTTATTTTGAATGACAAGATAAAAATTGTAGTAGGATGTGGTGTCAACATTTGCAAAATCATTGAAATAAGTGTATTTGGAAGAGGGCAAATAATTTATGGGATTGAAATGTTATTATTTTACAGTTAATTGAAAGTGTCAAATTCAAGGTTTCCTTCATATTAGGCATAATATCTGATGGATCCATAATCCAAATGTGTGCTATCGATTATGTAGATCGTGAAAACTACTTTTTTATCTTAACCTGGTGATGTATACAATGCATCACTAGTTAATGCATATTAACTCTTGTGATCCCAATCGCAAATTCATCATCATATAAAGAATTATGAATGGTAAAAGAACGTACATATTATTCAAAATGCGTGGATGTATTGGATATTCAATTACTAACCCAGTTTTCATTTCTTTTTAAATTTCATTCATCACCGTTTGTAAACATTATAAGAAACAGACAAGGTATTTTGATGAGATATTTGATACAACAAGGACTATAAGAGGATTCTTATTCGACTTATGCATGAGAAAAGGAGAGAGACTTTATGGTGGACATTGTGCATGATATCCTATTTGTTTTGATTATACAGTGTTATCGTGTTCATCTCACAATACGCGCCTCTTGTACTTTTATTTGTATACTTGGACATACATGACTGTGCAGCACAGTAGTCATCCAGGTCTGAACTTGGCAACTAAGCGTGAGCTATTAAGAGCAGAGAAAGGCATACAATGGAAATCCTGAGATTAAAAATATATCTGTAAGCAATGTAAACTCCATATTTTCCAATGCAGACTTCCAATTGGCTCTGGGAGACCACTTGAAATTACTTAGACTTGTTTAAATTTGTGTATTGAAGGAATGAAGAATAATGCTGGCTGAACAACCCAGCTGTGTTTCATTTTCATGTTATATCCTGAGGCCACAGGGACAGAGAAGTAGACAGATAATGAGGATACTGTATTACAGGTTATTTACATTATAAAAGTACATTAAATTATATTTAAACATTATTTGGAACTAGTGGTATGTAAACCATTAGCCCTGTATGTTAGGTACACTTTAAGCGCATGGTGATAAACTGTGTTTGCAGGTGTGGTTCTAGGCACAGTGCCACCAGAAGAGGTAGTCTGGTGCCAACCTCATACAATGCAGGACTCTTCAAACATAATAATGATGCATAATGTTTTATTTATATCTTTATTAAAGTTTTCCATTTTAATTTAGTTTCCTCTGTACCAAAGAAATTTGCCATCCATTACTATCTACTCAAGGAATTAATGAACCATGACCTGCCCGTATGCCAAAAACACAACATTCTCTGTTGCAGATGTTATAATAAAATACAGTTCAACTTGCCCTATGTTAGTATAACACTCATGAATGTAAAGTAATATAGACCTTAGAACACACCAGATGTTCAGTATAGAATATTAAATTAATGTGATTTTCGCTGAAGCAATCGCCTTTTGGTTTTACCCATGTGCCTTCAGGTAATGACTCTGTACTACATTGCATTGAATCATATTGGTTAGGACTATGTTGGTTTTATATGCATGGCAGAAAATGGGAAAAATTGCTATTGTTATACCAATGATGTAATTAGTTGACATAGCTATATATATGCCATTTATTATTCAACAACATTTTATGTTTAAACCATGTTTTTGTTTGTTTTCTGTTGACGTTATAAAACTATATGTATTAAGCCAAAATATCTAAATGGGTTAAATTATGTGTTAGTAATGAACTCATCAAATGTTTATCAAGTTAATAGAGTGATCGCTGTTAAAATAATATAGAACATTATAGGCCTTGTTTGGAAAGTGAAAAAAGGATGAGGTGAAAAGTAAAATCTTTTCTGGATACATCAGGTGCCTCAAAAATAGTACCATTTACACAAGACGTATGTCAAATGTACAAGCATATAAATTTAAACCGCATGATAGTGTAAAGGTAGCTAAGAGATGTTGCTTTATTCCAATAGTAGTACATGCTAAATTTCCCTATTTGTACACAATATGTAATGAAATTTCATACCCAAGAAAGATTATTGTCTGGATAGTTATTGATGAATTCAAAAATTGCATTATAAGTACAAATTGTAAAACACAAATACAAAGTCTGTTGCTCTCCCTTTTAAAAATGAAATGGGAATCTACTTTCCTGCAGTAGTCCAAATGGAAATGTCAACTATACAATGTGAATAGAGAGCTGCGACTTGATATAATACAAGTCTTGGCTTGTATCAAGGGGTCAAATACAGAAGCAATAAGCGTCTGCATAGCGCTGCTGATAGTTGTCATCATTGCATATTGATGCACCAGCCCACCGTTACCCGCAAGATAATCCATATATGTGATGCATCCATATCTTAATGTGTCGCAAGTGTGACAAAAACACACCCTCAGCTGTGCGCAGCCTGCACTTGTCCTCATTTCACTTCACAAGACGTAAGGAGACACAAGTCAATGACACACAAAATGCTATATAACATCATGCCCACTGGAACTAAGATAAATCCAGTGACATTGCTCGTCAAATGCAGTTTGACATGAAGAGTGTAACCAGCTATTTCACCTGTAGTCAAGGGAGGTTAATAGAGTGCACTTCAGTGTAAAAGTAACCTGAAGAGTCTCAAAGCCACTACCACTGCTAATGGAAACTGGGATGGGGTCATTGGGACCAGAAAATTCGATCCCCACACCCATTTGAATGCTTTTACTGGCGTTAAAAAGAAGATTTTATGCCAGTGGGTATCATTTTGCAGCAATTACATTTATAAGGCTGATTTATTGAACTTATTTAGAATGTATAGGTACTTTATTCTTTACATTCGTAAACTATACATGGTTTCATTAATACCGTGTTAAGGCATTTTAAGTTTAAGATATTTCATATACAGTCATGGCCAAAAGTTTTGAGAATGACACAAATGTTAGTTTTCACCAAGTCTGCTGCCTCAGTTTTTATGATGGCAATTTACATATACTCCAGAATGTCATGGAGTGATCAGATGAATTGCAATTAATTTCAAAGTTCCTCTTTCCCATGACAATGAACTTTATCCCAAAAACAACATTTCCACTACATTTCAGCCCTGCCACAAAAGAACCAGCTGACATCAGGTCAGTGATTCTCTTGTTAACACAGGTGAGAGTGTTGATGAGGACAAGGCTGGAGATCACTCTGTCATGCTGATTGAGTTAGAATAACAAACTGGAAGCTTCAAAAGGATGGTGGTGCTTGAAATTATTATTTCCTTGCACAAAAAAAGACTTCACAGGCAAGGATATTGCTGCTAGTAAGATTGCACCTAAATCAACCGTTTATCGGATCATCAAGAACTTCAAGGAGAGATGTTCAATAGTTGTGAAGAAGGCTTCAGGGCAACCAAGAGCATCAGGCAAGTGCCAGGACCATCTCATAAAGTTGATTCAGCTGTGGGAATGAGCACCACCAGTGCAGAGCTTGCTCAGGAATGGCAGCAGGCAGTTGTGAGTGCATCTGTGCGCACAGTAAAGTGAAGACTTTTGGATGATGGCCTGGTGTCAAGAAGGCCAGCAAAGAAGCCACTTCGCTCCAGGAAAAACATCAGGGACAGACTGATAGTCTGGAAAAGGTACAGGTTTTGGACTGCTGAGGACTAGGGTAAAGTCATTTTCTCTGATTAATCGCCTTTCAGATTGTTTGGGGGATCTGGAAAAATGCTTGTCCGAAGAAGGAAAGGTGAGCACTACAATCAGTCCTGTGTCATGCCAACAGTAAAGCATCCTGAAACCATTCATGTGTGGGGTTGCTTCTCAGCCAAGAGAGTGGGCTCACTCACAATTTTGCCTAAGAACACAGCCATGAATAAAGATTGGTACAAAAACATCCTCCGAGAGCAACTTCTCCAAACCATCCAAGAACAGTTTGGTGACGAACAATGCCTTCCGGCACTAAGTGGCTCAGGAATCAAAACATTGAAATTTTAGGCCATGGCCTGGAAACTCGCCAGATCTTAATCCCATTAAGAACTTGTGGTCAATCCTCAAGAGGCGGGTGGACAAACAAAAACCCACTAATTCTGACAAACTTCAAGCATTGAGTATGCAAGAATGGGTGAGCATCAGTCAGTATGTGGCCCAGAAGTTGATTGACAGCATGCCAGGGCGATTTGCAGAGGTATTCAAAAAGAAGGGTCAACACTGCAAATATTGACTCTTTGCATAAACTTAATGTAATTGTAAATAAAAGCCTTTGGCACTTATGAAATGCTTGTAATTTTACATCAGTTTAACATAGCAACATCTGACAAAAAGATCTAAAAACACTGAAGCAGCAAACGTTGTGAAAACCAATATTTGTGTTATTCTCAAAACTTTTGGCATTGACTGGACATATACAGAAATGTACCTATAATATTCTCCCTCAATGACTCCTGTACCTCCTGCTTCAGTTCTGTCTCTGCTCTGGATGCTGCTGTTGCTCCCTATCTGGTTTCCAGGACTCAAATGACCTCTTCCTAAAAAAGTTTGCCTTGAGTCCATCTGGCTTTTCAGCCATATACCTGAAGCTGTCTTCTTTTGTTCTCTGTCACTTAATATAACAATATAAACTCTAAAATAATATAACAAAGAAGTGACTAAAAAAACTGTCATAGAATTGTGGGAGTTGCAATAGCTGTATTTTGAGAGCTGATGTCACAAATTCTTTGTATTACATGTTGAAAACATTTTTTTATGTGCTAGTTTCCATCATGTCCAGTCTTGCATAGATCCTTACTAGTTTTTTGGGGGGGGGGTTTCATTTGGAACTTTTTGGAAGCAATTATTCAATATTTGGTGTTCAAGTCTGAGGTTAAAATAAATAAATTATTGGATCAACTTGTTATTTGGCATATCTTGTGAATGTTAATTGAGAGACCATAAACAAAGCAAAAAAGGTTACATCCAACAGGTAAAAAAATAAAGTTGAAGTTACGTAATAATCTCAGTACAATAGAAATCACAATTATACCTTACTATTAGTAAGTGATATTTTCTCTTTGATAAGAAAATATTAGCAACGGTCTGAAAAGACCCACCTGTATGAGAATTACACAGATAATTAGGGAACCTTTACCTCTGATTTCCACTTCTCTTTGCAGACTATGATCAAGTTAAAATATAAAATAATTGTACCACTTGCCACCTGTTAAAATCTAATAAATCACAGGCAATGTATAGTTGTAATATTATTAATTCTTTTAGATTTTTTTTCTACAGTTGAATTATAGCTGCATTCATAGGTTCATTTCCCAATAGCCATTCACCAGAGCCCCAGGGGCTGCTCTGTACAGCCGTTTCACAATGGGTTCTGTAATCCACCTAACACCACTAGTTTCAGAGGCAAGCACAGGATTTCAAGAGGGGAGTTTCTAAGTGTTTGACTGCAGATGACGCATTGCTAGCACTTAAAAAGTGCTAGTCCTCATCCAGCCCACCCCTTTCACTTTATAATGCCATATACAGCCCCTGTTTACTGCATGTGGCTGCTTGCGCTTGGAGCTTTCCTGCATTGCAGAGCTTCACAACGGTGGACCTACTTCCAAACTGTTCCTGCTATCAGAACAAAGGACTAAGCCAATAAGACCTCCAACGTCCCCGTAATACATTTCTGACCCTCCTTTGGCATGTCCTACAGCACAAAACTTACCTGGAAAGACTAAAAGATCCTAAAATGTATAGTTTGGAGCAGAGATGGAAGCTGGGAGACATAATAGAAACTTTCAAATATATCAAGGGTTTTAACAAGGTACATGAGGGAAACATTTTTCAAATGAAGAGAAAAATTAGAACACGTGGACATGCACTGAAACTGGAGGGAAGTAGGTTCACAGGAAATTTGAGGAAAAACTACTTCACAGAAAGGGTAGTGAATAAGTGGAATAGCCTCCCATCAGAGGTGGTAGAGGCTAATACAGTAGAGCAATTTAAACATGCTTGGGATAAACATATCAATCCTCTGACCCAGAACCCTCCGTCTACAATCATTGCCCGGGATATTGCTTCCTACTTTAAGGACAAGATTGATAAGATCAGACTAGAAATGGTATCCTTCTCCTCGACAAGCAATCAGCTCAATTCCTTCCCACTACCCTCTGACACCCTCTCTTCATTTGACCCCACAAATGAAGAGGAGATTTCTATTCTCTTCTTATCTTCCTACTCTACCTCCTGTCCTCTTGATCCTATTCCCTTGCAAATTGGTAGATCCCTGTCTCCTGTACTCATTTCAACTCTAACTAAAATCTGTAATCTCTCACTCTCTACTGGCATCTTTCCATCACTATACAAGGACGCAGTGATTACTTCTATTCTAAATAAACAAGATTCCGACCCAAACTCTCTCTCAAATTACCGTCCCATCTCTCAGCTCCTGTGCCCATCCAAGCTTCTAGAGAGACTTGCTTACACTCGTCTCACATGCTTCCTTTCCGCAAAAAACCTGTTGGATCCTCTTCAGTCTGGCTTTCGTTCTCAACACTCCACAGAGACTGTGTTGACTAAGGTTGTCAATGATCTGATCACTGCTAAAACTAAACGCCATTACTCTCTCCTAATTCTCCTGGATCTCTCGGCTGCATTTGACACCGTTGACCACTCTCTTCTCATACAAACGCTGCAATCCCTAGGTCTTCAAGACACTGTTCTATCCTAGTTCTCAACCTACCTTTCTAATCGCTCTTTCACTGTTAATTTCTCTGGGGCCACCTCTGCTCCGCTTCCTTTATCAGTTGGAGTGCCGTAAGGCTCAGTGCTAGGTCCTCTGCTGTTCTCTGTCTATACCGCTTCTCTTGGAAATCTAATAAGTTCAATTGGATTTCAGTATCATCTCTATGCGGACGATCCCCAAATTTATCTATCCTCTCCTGATCTCTCGACATCTGTGTTGTCCCATGTAACTGACTGACTTTCAGCCATTTCATCTTAGATGTCCTCTCGCCAACTCAAACTTAATCTTTCTAAAACAGAGTTAATAATATTCTCACCCACCAACAAGAGCATACCTGACATTTCTATCTCTGCTGATAACATGACCATAAATCCCACCCCACAAGCTCGCTGCCTAGGTGTAATCCTTGACTCACACCTATCCTTTGTTCCCCACATTAACTCTATATCTAAATCACGTTACATACATCTAAAAAACATTTCCAGAATTTGCACATATCTCACTCAAGACACTGCAAAAACCTTAATTCATGCACTTATCAATCAGAAGTCACAATCATGTAGATTAGGGATTTTGATTTGTCCTCATGCAACCCCCACCCCCACCGCACACACACACATACACATACACAACTTTGGCCAGGTGGCGAACATAAATGTTCTGTTATTAAGTGGTAGCAGCTTTAACTACAATTGTTTGTGTATTATGTTACTGAATAGACATACAATATACATTATGACTAATGTCAAAAACATGGATAAGCATAATATTACCTAAAGAATATTTTAAATGTATATCTATGAACGTGAAAGTGAATGAGTGAATGACTAGAGAGTGTTAAGAAAGAAATTAGTCATATAAACTTATACCACTTTCACATTGCTGCCCCTGCAATATCCCAGGTATTTCAAGTAAGGTTTTTGCCATGTCACAGAGCATCCCAGCTCAGAAAACCCTTTAGCACTATACCTTGAACCCGGGATTTTCCCATGTCAACCCCATTCATACTGAACCCAGGTCTGCCCTGTCAATAAGTGTGAGTCCTCACAAGAGAAGTTTTGATTGGCTGAAAAATTGTGAGGTCATGTAAAGAGAACTAATTTTTTTTTTTTGATGAAGCCAAAGTGGGTGGTGACTGTTCACAGCATTGCTTCACTCATGGCCGACAAGTCACTATTGTGTAGCCCGGAATTCCTGTTTTATTGCATCTTTTCGCTGTTTTATAAAGCAAATGAGAGATTTATGCAGCTGCTAACACTGTGCTACCTTGCACAGTGTCATTTCAGGAGGAGAAAGGAGCAATTTATGGCAGAGAGGGAGAAAACTCATTGTGTTTGTTTGTGCAGAAGGAGTGCTTTTGTCAGGTCCAGCATTTCCTCCATATTGAGACTCAGTGCGGCAACAAACAATGTGGACCAGGGAACGCAGTCACAGAGAAGCTTTCTGGTCTACTGTTGAAGCTTTTGAGGATGAACAATGTTGGCACACTTTCGTATGTCATGTGGGATATTTCAGTATCTACTGGAACTTCTCACCCCAGCATTTTCTAGACAGACCACAAACTTCAGAAAACCAATTGCACCTAGTAGGAGACTAGCAATTATGTTGTGGAGGTATGCAACCTCTGGCAAATACCGCATAATCTCCTGCTTATTTGGAGTGGGAAAATCCACAGTTTGCACTCTAGTGCATGACGTAACTAAGGCATTGCTGGAAGCCCTTTACCATCGCTTCATCTCCTTGCCTCAAGGTCAACGACTAGATGACACTATCACTGGATTCCTGCGATGTGGATATCCATAGTATGCAGCAGCCATAGACAGGACACACATCCCTATCATTGCCCCCACAGACAACCCTGCGGATTACTACAACCGCAAAGGCTGGCATTCCATCATTCTTCAGGCTGTAGTTGACCATAATTATTGGTAAGCATAATTTTTTATTTTAATGTGACTGTGTCTTATGATGTGTTTTGTAAAACAAAGCTAAATATATAATATTTTTAGTTTCACAGATTGTCACAATCACTAGGTGGAGGTGGTGATACCTGCCAGCAGTTGGCGCTACTGAGTACTGAGGCACGGAGTCTAACACACCCCTGGTTTTCACCAGGGACCCCTGCAAGGAGGCATGGACTTCACTGCAAGGAACGTGCAGGTCGCGGCCCTCAGAATCAGTCAGCTGGCGAGGTAACAATTGAGGCAGCGTTGATGGCCCACCAGGGTGCAGGATGGAAGGATAGTCAGCAAGTCGGGTTAGAACCACAGATACAGATATAGCCGAATCAGAAGCAGGAGAATGGTCAGGAAGCTGGGTCAGTACCAATAATCAGTCTAAGCCAAAATCATGAACCAAAGAAGTCAGGAACAAGCCGGGGTCAGAATCCAATAAACAGTAACACAGGAACAAACTCTGGAGCAAGACTGAAGACCAAATACTCTGGCAAGCAAATGGCCTTTGTGAGTTCCTTAAATAGAGGAGAGGGATTCCTGATAGGTGCATAAATCGGCGGGAAAACCACAACCAATTGCTGGCTAGTCGCAGGGCGATGGACCGTGGAGTCTAGCGCATGCGTACTGATGGCAAACAGGAACAGCATCATGTTGCTAAGTAACGGTTGCCAAGCTCGGTGTACGCATGCGAATAGAACGGCGAGCTTATCTAAGCAGTGGGACGCCGATTCTGCAAGAGACAGGCGCCCGTCTAGAGGCAGAAACAAGACGGCACCTGACACAGATGTGTTTATTGGCTGGCTTAGATGTTCTCATGACGCCAGAGTTCTGGCCAATTCGGATCTGTACCAGATTGTAGAGGATAGGCAAGATGGATGGTTGTTCTCTAGAGAGGTAGATATCTATATTATTTTATGATGTTTTCCTCATCTAGCTAATACATTTATGTATTTTTAGCTATTTGTTTACTGTCCCTGTCCATTTGTAGATGTTCCGCTTTCCAAATAAAATTAAAAATATACCAGCCAGTGTATTGTGCTCTGTAACCAACATTTGGGTAACGTGTATATGTTTTGTTTTGGTTTTTATTTGGAGTTAGGTATTATAGATTGCAAGATCTATAGGTGTAGTGATTGCTGTCAAAGTTCCAATATTCTCTGTAAAGCACTACAGAAATTGAATCTGTTGTACTTCTTTACAGAAATCCAAGATTGTGAATGGTGTGGAGATCCCAGTACACATCATCGGGGATGTAGCTTACCCTTTGCGGTAATGGTTGATGAAGGGCTTCACACAGCAACATCCTGCGGAACAAATTCGCTTAACCCATACCCTCAGCTCAGCTCGGATGGTGGTAGAAAATGCCTTGGGACTGTTACGAGTCGCGGCTGCCCGACGGCCCGCTGCGGCTCATTTCCGCCCTCCATGTCCCGGTTGCCTGGGCAACAACCAGGACGCTCTGTCTCCCCTGCCGCAGCGCTTGGCCAGCTGTCTTACAGCCGGGCGCATGCGCGCAGAGGGATTTAAAACTCATATATTATTAGGGAGGGGGCTCGCTGCCACTCTGCTCCTACTGGTTACACTCATTACTTAAGGCAGTGAGGACTGAGCCTCACTGCCAGTTATAGCTCTCAGTGTAGCTAGGCTCCCTGTTCCTGTTTCCCTGATCCTGTGCTGAGTTATAGATCTGATTACCCGTGTATGACCCCTGGCTTGTTTCTGAATTCCGTTGTATTGCCTGTGACTTCTGACCTTGGCTTGTTCTCTGGATATGTTGCCTGCTGCCGGCCCCCGACCCTTGCCTGGACTTCACTCTGCTGTCTGTTGTTACCCTCTGACCTCGGCCTGACTACTGGACTCCTTTTCTGCCTCCTACCTGGCCCCCGCCAGTGCTGTGGCAACATCATAAACTTGTACTACTTTGAGCTCAAGTCCTGGGGGCATCTGAGTACCTGTGAGCGCGTCCAGCTCTACGGGAAAGGCGGCTTGCTATAGGTTTAGACCTCTTCAGTCTGTTCTACAAGTTTATGGTGTTCCCTGTCAGCCATAACAGAGACGATTGAAAGGATGTAGGTGGTGTATATTGAAACACAATGACATTGATACTAAACTTGTGCCCCATGTATTTGCTGCTTGATGCATTATAACACAATATTTGTGAAATACAGAAAGAACAGTTTCTACCAGAGTGGAACACACATGACTCTGAACTATATGTACTGTCTGTAGATTCTACAACTTATGAGGGAGAACGTACAAATACCTCTACAGAACTCATTCATACCACCATCACCGCCAATCTGTCATTAATAATCGAATAGAGCGGACAAAGGGTTACCTGAACAAAATATTTTTATTCACAGTGTAAAAGATCAATTGTGCAGATTTTAGTTATATGGTAAATATCTCATTCAGCCACTGCTCAAGCTATCAGTAAAAGATCAATTGTGCAGATTTTAGCTATATGGTAAACATCTCATTCAGCCACTGCTCAAGCTATCTGTAAAAGATCAATTGTGCAGATTTTAGTTATATGGTAAATATCTCATTCAGCCACTGCTCAAGCTATCTGTAAAAGATCAATTGTGCAGATTTTAGTTATATGGTAAATATCTCATTCAGCCACTGCTTAAGCTATTTGTAAAAGATCAATTGTGCAGATTTTAGTTATATGGTTGTCACGAGCCGTGGCAGTATGCCGTATCCTGGCATGAACTAGCAGCCGGGCGTGTGTTTTAGTTTCTGTGCTCTGTTATTATCCTTGTGGGATAGATGTAGGAGGGTGTAGGGACAGCCTCCAACACCAGGGGGAGCTCTTATATGATTTAAACTGGTTCACTTTTATTTTTATACATGCTTCCTGGTTATGTTATTACCTATTCTAGTTCTAGCTAGTAATTATTAGCTGCCTCCTGAGGCTGATTGTCAGCCCTATCCTCCTCTGTCCTGATTGGCTCTTAGTACTATTTAAGGCAGTGAGATCAGAGCCTCACTGCCTTTTATAGCGTCCTGTTTCAGTACTGCTGCCTGCTCCTTTGTCCCTGTGTTTGGTGTTTAACCTAAGATTGATTCTCCGTGTATGACCCTTGCCTGTTCCTGGATTCTGAACCTGTGCCTCTGACCCTGATCTACTGCCTGAACCCGGATTCTGATTCTCTGCTAGTGACCCTGATCTTTCGCCTGTCCCTGGATTCCAAACCTGAGCCTGTGACCTCTGACCTTGGTTTGTTCTGTGGATATGCTGTATGCTGCCGGCACCGACTCTACCTGGACCCCACGCTGCTGTCTGCCATAACACTCTATTTCTGGGTTCTCCTTAGCCAGTACACAACTCTCGACCCTCTGTTAGTCTGCAGCCAAGTCTGTCCCCACCACTAGGGGATCCAGTGAACACCAGGCTTTCGGAGCAGACTCTGGGTTTTGATGTACCGGCTGGAGGGGTTTCTAACAATGGTATGGTTACCCTCTATTTGTTTGTTTAAGAATTTTATTACTTTGTTTGTAGTGTGTGATTAGTGGGGCTTAACTCATGAAAGTGGTCACATGGCTATTTGAACCTATTTAAACAACAGTATTAGGCTGTTTAAGCCTATGAGGCTGTTAGCTAGTGAGAATTCTTCTAAGTGAGATTCTTACAAGTGTATTAACTAGTACAGTTAGAGATATACAAGAGGAGAACAGGAGGGGAACCTTTTACCTGCAAACAATGCTACATGAGGACAACATTCAACAATCAGCCCTGAGCTCTGATAACCTTCACCACCTGGATTGTCAACTGCCTGGAGTCAACCTGCTGAACTGTTTCTCACACTTATTCAGGCCTGCTGCATTATTATGACTTGGTGATTCCTCTTATGCTGGTTGGATTCCCACTTTAATCCACACTGCTGCTCCACTTAGCTTGAACTTTGAACTGGCTCTCTCTTGTCCTGTGGACTTGTATAACCAGCTCAGTGCACCTTGTATTATTCCTTTTGTTATACTATTGCCTTCCAATCATGCCTGATGTCACTGTCTCATCTAACTGTTTTATCACACACCCATCTGGAATCTCTGCTGTCCTTACTGCTTTCTATTCCCTGACTCATACTTTACATCTCTTCTTTCTCTTTTCTCTCCTTCTACCCTTGCACTCTTTCATTTTAGTTACCTCTTGTGCTCTCACCATTTCCTCACTCCACTTGTTAGCCCTTACCATTCTTGATTTCTGAATTCTTTCAACTGTCTATTCCACACCTTCTCTACCTTTATCATGATTTACTCCTCTCTCACTTATGTCCACTCCGTCTATCCCCCTGCTTACCATGTCCAACCTTTCCATATTCTTCCTCCTCCTCACTCTCCCCTCTCACTTCCCTTCCCCCTCTCTATTTCACTCCTCTCTTTTCTTCTGTACCTCTGGGCCCCTGATCTAACATGCTGCCCCCTCTTCCATCTTTTCCTCTTTCCTCCCTTTCCCCACTCACACCCTTTCCCTCTTGTCCCCTTGGCTGCTCTTCTCTCAACGTCAGTCTGCTCCTACTTACCACCTCCCTCTCTTTCCCCTCAGGTAATCTACTCCCTCACGTTACTCCTACCATCTGCCTCTCCCATTCATAAACCCCCTTATCTGCCCCTTCTCCGCTCCTCCCCTACTTCTTGCTACCCTGCCCCTCGTCTCCTGTCTGCTGACAAATCCCCTCTTGTTTCTGCTTCGCGTCCAATTCCAACCCTCTCTTCCTGTCATTCACCTCGCTCCATATCATACTCACCCTTGCAGATGAGCAACCCACACAATCTCATCCACATCTCTCCTCTTCCTTCTCTTCCACTATCCTGTGGTCTCTGGAATGCCAGATCAGTCTGTAACAAATTGACCTCTATTCATGATCTCTTTATCTCTAGATCCTTCAACCTGCTTGCCATCACTGAAACGTGGCTATCCCCTGAGGACACTACCTCTCCAGCTGCTCTCTCTTTCGGGGGCTTGTCCTTCTCCCACACACCCAGACCTAGGGAACGGCAAAGTGGTGGCGTCGGCATACTTCTCTCCTCCTGCTGTTCTTTTTGGGTTCTTCCCCTGAACCCTCCCTCTCTTTTTCCTCCTTTGAGGTACACTCCATCCGCCTATTCCACCCAGTCCACCTCCGTGTTTCGGTTATCTACCGTCCTCCTGGTCCTGTCTCCCAATTTCTTGATCACTTTGCCACCTGGCTCCCTCACTTTCTCTCCTCTGACCTTCCCTCCCTCATCTTGGGGGACTTTAATATCCCTATAGACAATCCCTCAGACCCTGGTGCCTCCAAACTTCTCTCCCTCACCTCCTCCCTTGGTCTCTCTCAATGGACCTCCTCTCCCTCCCACTGCAGTGGTCACTCCCTTGATCTGTTTTTTTCACACTTCGGTACTGTCTCTGACCTCATTAATTCACCTTTTCCTCTCTTTGACCATCTCCTCTCTTTTAGCATCTCTCCACCCCTCTCATCGTCTCCGTCCCCCAAGGTTACTCTCACCAGGCGTAATCTTGATACAGTTGATCCTACCTGTTTCTCCTCCTCCCTGGGCCCGCTCCTCTCCCCCATCAACACTCTTTCTTGCCCCGGCTGTCACCGTCAAGCTTCGTCGGTCCCCGCCGCAGCCGTGGCAAACTAAACTTACCCACTATCGTCAAAAATGCTCCCGCAGTGCAGAACGGCTCTGGAGAAAGTCACGCACTCATGCTGACTTCCTCCACTTCAAGTTCATACTTGCCTCTTACAGTTCGGCTCTATCGCTCTCTTAACAATCTTTCTTTAAAGCTCTATTTTCTTCTCAATTCTCCAACCCAGTCGGCTTCAACTCCCTCCTCTCCCCTCCACCCCCCACGCTCTCTGATGTCAACTTTGCTACCCACTTCACCTCCAAGATTGAGTCTATACGTCATGACATCTCCCAGCAGTCCCTTCTTATCCCACCCTCTCCCCCCCTCCATACCCAATCTGTCCCCCTTCTCACCCTCCTCTGCTGCTGCTATCTCCTTTGTCCCCCTCCCCTCCTGCTAGCTCACCCTCCTTCTCTTCCTTCACTCTGGTATCTGCAGATGAAGTCCATACCCTTCTCTCTTCCTCTCCCCCCTCCACTTGCACCCTGGACCCAATCTCCTCCCACCTCCTCCGCTCCCTCTCTCTTGAAGCCTCCTCCCACCTTGCACACCTCCTCAACCTATCTCTCTCCTCTGGAATCTTCCCCTCCTCTTTTAAACATGTTCTTGTCTCCCCCATACTCAAGAAACCATCCTTTGATCCTGCCTCTCTCTCTAATTACTGCCCTATTTTGCTTCTTCCTTTTGCCTCCAAACTCCTTGAATGGGTTGTCTACAACTGTCTTACCTCCTCTCACTCACTCCTTGACCCGCTCCAATCTGGTTTTCGCTCCCTCCACTCCACTAAAACTGCCCTCACTAAGGTCACTAATGACCTTCTCCTCGCTAAATCCAATAGACACTTCTCCCTTCTTATCCTTCTTGACCTCTCTGCTGCCTTCAATATCGTTGACCAATCACTCCTTTTGCAAACTCTCAAATCTATAGGCCTATGTAACACTGTCCTCTCCTGGTTTTCCTCTTACCTTACCAACCGCTCCTTCTCAGTCTACTCATGATTCTACATCACCCCCTCTTCCCTTACCTGTTGGCGTTCCTCAAGGCTCTGTTCTTGGCCCCTTGCTTTTCTCCCTCTACTCCTTCTCCCTTGGTGTCCTCATCCGCTCCTTTGGCCTCCAGTACCACCTCTATGCTGATGATACCCAAATTTATCTTTCATCCTGTGACCTCTCCCCTTCCCTTCTGTCTCGTGTCTCCTTCTGCCTCTCGGCCATCTCATCTTGGATGTCCCAACGCTTCCTTAAACTCAATATTTCCAAGACCGAGCTTATAGTCTTCCCCCCTTCCAGGACTCTACCACCTCCCCCCCTCTCTATTTCTGTTAATAACACTACCCTCGTTTCTGTCCCCCAAGTACGATGCCTTGGGGTCAACCTTGATTCCTCCCTCTCATTCAAGCCTCACATTCTGTCCCTCTCAACATCCTGCTGCTTCCACATTCGGAAAATATCTAAGATATGTCCCTTTCTCACCACGGAAGCTACGAAAACCCTTGATCACTCGCTTATTATCTCTCGCCTTGACTACTGTAACCTACTTATCTCTGGTCTACCTGATTCTCACCTTGACCCTCTTAAGTCTATCCTCAATGCTGCTGCCCGCCTCATTTTTCTCTCCCGCCGCTTTGTCTCTGCAGTCTCCCTCCAGCAGTCCCTACATTGGCTCCCCATACCCTACAGAATTAAATTTAAACTCCTCACCCTCACCTTTAAAGCTCTTAGTCAATCTTCCCCTCCCTACATCTCCAATCTCATCTCTACCGATACTCCCCCTCCGCTCTGCCTGTGACCGCCGCCTCACTACTTCACTGATCACCTCCTCTCACTCTTGTCTTCAGGATTTTGTCTAGGCTACTCCCCTGCTGTGGAACGATCTTCCACGTTCCATCAAGTTAGCATCTACTCTCAAAGGTTTCAAGCGTGCCCTTAAAACTCTTTTTTTTTTTTTCAAGTCTATCAGTCCTCCTCATAACTTCTTTGTCCTGGCTCTCTCCCCCAGTAAGTACCACCCTATTTGTGTCTCCCCCTTCATTTTAGGATGTAAGATCTCATGAGCAGGGCCCTCTTTCCTTGTGTGCTCCTTTTACTTTTCCATTACCCTTTGTACCTCTTGGCCTGCTTCGCTAGCCCTGTTTTCCCTGTTTTCTTAAGCTCCGGCCTTCTTCTCGCTGATTTCTACCTTCCATTTCACTATCTGTCCCAGAAATAGTCTGATTTGCTTTACCCTGTCACCTGTGTTTGTATATATTTTTGTATCATGTTGTGTCTTGGTTCTCTGTTTTCTGTATATGTAATATACGGCGCTGCACACCATTTGTGGTGCCTTATAAGTCAAAGATAATAATAATAAATAATAATAATACCTAACCCTCCTGATACTGCGGTTAATAATACAGCTAAAATTCATAAAGGCATATTATTGATTTAGAGAGCTGGTGGCGCGTGTCAAACGGCCGCTCATTTTGCTAATAATGGCTTTGTCAAGGCAACCCGACCTAGCCTTTTCATTGGATATATATATAGCAAAGGGGACCTCCCATTTATGACTTATTTCCTATCAACATATACTAGCAACCACACGCACCCCATCAGCCGACGCTACTGTCCTCTCATAGGTGTGCGGCATCCGCTCACAATGCCTCTAATTGGATGGTAAAGAGACATATAGGTCTTGTTTATGTAGCTCAATATGTATTTAAAAATATAGTAAACCTCCTCTCGTTATAACTAGTACATATCATTGATGATTCCGGTAAGTATAATAAACATTTACATTGGTTTTGAAAGACAGTAAACTCGATACATTCAGAGAATTGATTGGAATAGATGGAAAATCTAATATTCAATTCAGACTTGGTGACCGCAGATTTAGATGTTGGGTGAAACAGTAGTTACTAGGGGTGTGCACCGGCCACTTTTCGGGTTTTGGGTTCTGATTAGCTTGAGGTTTTGGGTTCGGATTGGTTTTGCCAAAACACCCCACTAAAGGTTTTGGTTCTGGTTTTGGGTTCTGATTTTTTTTTAAAAAAAGCATAAAAAGTGCTAAAATCCATATTTTTTGTTTTTTTTCACTCCTACACTATTAGTAACCTCAATAACATTCATTTCCACTAATTTCCAGTCTATTCTGAACACCTCACAATATTGTTTTTAGTCCAAAAGGTTGCACCGAAGTAGCTGGATGTCTAAGCTAAGCGACACAAGTGGGCGGCACAAACACGTGGCACTGCAGTGGCAGACAGGATGGAAGTTTGAAAAACTAGGCCCCAAAGAGCACATAATGGTAAAAAAAGAGGTGCAAGATGGAATTGTCCTTGGGCCCTCCCTCCCACCCACCCTGATGTTGTTCAAATAGGACATGCGCACTTTAACAAACCAATCATTTCAGCGACAGAGCCTACAAAACTGTGGCTGAAATGATTGATTTGTTTGGACCCCCACAAAACGAGCTGGCAAAGAAAAAAAAGAGGTGCAAGATGGAATTGTCCTTGGGCCCTCCCACCCTTATGTTGTTGAAATAGGACATGCACACTTTAACAAACCAATCATTTCAGCGACAGGGCCTACCAAACTACTGTGGCTGAAATGATTGGTTTGTTTGGGCCCCCATACAAAAAAAAGCTATTCATCTCTCCCGGTACAAACTAAACTGGCTCTACTGAGGCAAGATGTCGTCCTCATCCTCATCCTCTGATTCCTCGCCCCCTTCAGTGTGTACTTCCTCATCCTCACACATTATCAATTCGTCACCACTGGACTCAACAATCACCGGTCCCTCTGTAGTCTCTGGAGGCCATTGCTGTTCTTGATTGAAGAATTGATAATTCATTTTTATGAACATCATCTTCTCAACATTTTGCGGAAGCAACCTCCTTGGCCGCTCACTGACTAGGTTCCCTGCTGCACTAAAAACTCTTTCAGAGTACACACTGGAGGGGGGACAACTCAGGTAAAATAGAGCCAGTTTGTACAGGGGCTTCCAAACTGCCTTTTTTTCCTGCCAGTAAAAGTAAGGACTGACATGTCTACTTGGATGGTGTCAGCAAAGTAATCCTCCACCACAGTAGACATGTGAGCAATGGTTGGCAGGTCCTTCAGTCCGGACCAGATGTTGTCTGCATCCCCACCAGCGGGTCGTTTCGGAAATATCAGCTGTTTCCTCGCAGCCATCGGTGTTGAAGAAAATGAAGGAGGAGCTGTTGGCATGTCACGGTCCTCTTCAGATGACAATCTCCTGACCAGCAGGTCTTTGCACCGCTGTAAACTTGTGTCCGCTGGAAACAGAGACACAACATGCGCTTTAAACCGAGGATTGAGCACGGTGGCCAGAATGTATTCCTCTGACTTTAAAAGAGTGACCACCCTTGGATCCTGGCAAAGCGTACGAAGGGCTTCATCCACAAGAGCTACATGCTTTGTGGAATCGCAATGGTTTACCAGCTCCTCCCTCACTTTCTCCAGCTGCTTCTGCAACAGCCTGATCAAGGGAATTATTTGACTCAAGCTGGCAGTGTCGGAACTGACTTCTCGTGTGGCAAGTTCAAACGGCTGGAGAACCTTGCACAACACGGAAATCAGTCTCCACTGCGCTTGACTCGGGCGCATCCCCACTCCTTTGCCTATGTCGTAGGTGGCTGTGTAGGCTTGAATGGCCTTTTGCTGCTCCTCCATCCTCTGCAGCATATAAAGGGTGGAGTTCCAGCGCATCACAACCTCTTGTTTGAGGTGATGGCAGGGCAGGTTCAGGCTTTTCTGATGTTGCTCGAGTCTGTGGTAGGCAGTGGCAGAATGCCGAAAGTGTCCAGCAATTTTGCAGACCACTGCAAGCATATCCTGCACACCCCTGTCACTCTTCAGGTAATGCTGCACCACCAAATTTATTGTGTGGGCAAAACATGGCACGTGCTGGAAATTGCCCATATGTAATGCCTGCACAATGTTACTGGCATTGTCCGACACCACAAATTCCCAGGAGAGTGTAAGTGGGGTAAGTCACTGCGAGATTATTTCCCTCAGTTTCTCTAAGAGGTTGTCAGCGTTGTGCCTCTTACTAAAACCGGTGATACACAACATTGCCTGCCTTGGAACGAGCAGGCGTTTTGGAGATGCTGCTACTGATGCTGCTACTGCTTTTGCTGCGGAAGGCGATGCATCTACCCAGTTGGCTGTCACAGTCCTATAATCCTAAGTTTGCCCTGAACCACTTGTCCACATGTCAGTGGTTAAGTGGACAGTGGGTACAACTGCATTTTTCAGAGCACTGAGGACACTTTTTCGTACTTCTCTGTACATCCCGGGTATCGCCTGCCTAGTGAAGTGGAATCCCGACGGGATTTGGTACCAGGGACACAATACCTCCATCAACCGTCTAAATCCCACTCCACTGATGGCGGACGCCGGACGCACGTCTAACACCAACACAGCTGTTAAGGATCCAATTATCCGCTTTGCCATAGGATGACTACTGTCGTACTTCGTGCTCATGGCAAACGACTGTTGTACGGTCAATTGTTTAGTGAAAGACGTAGCGGTCTTACGACTTCCCCTCTGGGAAGATGACCGACTACCAACAGCAACAGCAGCAGCGGCAGTAGTAGGCGTAGCGCTGCAGGATCCTCCGGAAGAATACCGGATAGAAGAGGACTCAGTCATGCCGGTGACATGGCCTGCAGGACTATCTCCAATCGAGATTGAGGAGGAAATTAACGAGGAGGGTGTTGCTGGTGTGGATACAAAGGCAGCAAGGGATTTAGGTGTCCCTGGACTGCTGACGGTCCTAGCCACAGTCCCTGAACTAAACACTGAATTATGAAGGTTCTTCAGGTGACTTATAAGAGAGGATGTCCTTAGGTGGCCAAGATCCTTACCCCTGCTTATTGCAGCTTTACATAAGGTACATATGGCAATACAATTGTTGTCCGGATTGGGATAGAAATAATTCCAGACCGAAGAGGTGGATTTTTTGGTCTTCTGCCCAGGCATGACGATGGGCTTTTTCCTCCCATGGACAACAACTGTTTCCCCCCTGGTGCCTCATTTAAGATAACCACATCAGCATCCTCCTCGTCAAGTTCCTCCTCAGTGCCAGCTACATCAATATCCTCCTCCTGGTGAACAACATTGACACCTTCATTAGCCAAATCTGGATCTGCCCTGTGGGTGATCCTTCCAGCATATGCAGAGGGCGTGCTACAAATGGTGGAAGGAGCCACCTCTTCCCGTACAGTGATGGGAAGGTCAGGCTTCGCAACCACCAACACCCTTGGACTCGCCTTGGGGATTTGTGATGCCATCTCTTTAGAAGGCAGAGTTGTTTGCTGTGTTGTTGATGACAGCATAACTCTCTTAAATTTTTTTGAGGGGGGGGGAGGAGGAGGGCTTAGATCCTTGGGTGAAGCTGAACCACTAGTCCTGAACACGGGCCAGGGCCTAAGCCGTTCCTTGCCACTCCGTGTTGTAAATGGCATATTGGCAAGTTTACGTTTCTCCTCAGATGATTTTAATTTTCTTTTTTTGCTAATTTTTGTGAACTTTGGGTTGTTGGATTTTACATGCCCTCTACTATGAGATTGGGCATCGGCCTTGGCAGACGACGTTGATGCCATTTCATCGTCTATGTCATGACTAGTGGCAGCAGCTTCAGCATTAGGAGGAAGTGGTTCTTGATCTTTCCCTACTTTATCCTCCAAATTTTTGTACTCCATTATATGCAGCACAAGAGAGCGTACCCCTAAACCACACACACTCGGCAAAGCCTTTAAAAATTATATGCGGCACAGGAGAGAGAGTACCACTGGACTGCAGCAGTACCTATTTTTTGGTACAGCAGGAACAGTGAACGTAGTTTGAGATTGCAGTACCTATTTTTTGGTACAGCAGGAACAGTGAACGTAGTTTGAGATTGCAGTACCTATTTTTTGGTACAGCAAGAGCAGTGAACGTAGTTTGAGATTGCAGTACCTATTTTTTAATCGTGCAGGAACAGTGAACGTAGTTTGAGATTGCAGTACCTATTTTTTGGTACAGCAGGAACAGTGAACGTAGTTTGAGATTGCAGTACCTATTTTTTGGTACAGCAAGAGCAGTGAACGTAGTTTGAGATTGCAGTGCCTATTTTTTAATAGTGCAGGAACAGTGAACGTAGTTTGAGATTGCAGTACCTATTTTTTGGTACAGCAGGAACAGTGAACGTAGTTTGAGATTGCAGTACCTATTTTTTGGTACAGCAGGAACAGTGAACGTAGTTTGAGATTGCAGTCAGGGCCCTCTTAAGAACCTCTTGGGCCCCCGGGCACAGCAGTGCACCGGGGCCCCTATATATACAGAAATAAAAAAAATAATGATTATATATATGGGCCCTGCAGCCTAGGGGGGCCCTCCGGAGGCAGGAAAAAGTAGTTATAGATTGCACAGGACACAGCACCACTGGACTCAGCAGGACAGAGCACAGGACACAGCACCACTGGACTCAGCAGGACAGAGCACAGGACACAGCACCACTGGACTGAACAGGACACAGCACAGCACAGCACGAGAGAGCAGGACAGAGGACCACCTAACACACCCTCCCTCTTCCCTGATCAATGCCCGAGTGAAGATCGCGGCAGCAAGCGGGGAATATAAAGAATCCGGATCTCGCGAGATCCGACGGCGGGATCCTGACGTTCAGCCTCGTTTTCAGTTTGGGCATCGGTGGGAATACGAGAGTGCTCGGATCGGGCTCGGATCTGCACTGTTCAGGGGGGGGTTCGGATTGGCAGAATCCGAGTCCGCTCATCCCTAGTAGTTACTTAAACAAACATAGCATACATCAAATTTTTTACTTCTTAGAAGTTATAAATTAAGATCCTGTGAGATATAATTTTTCTTCACATTAGATTTCTGTATTATCTAAACATTTGTACTATATACTTCATCTTTGCATTCCATAGTAAGACATCCAAAAAGAGAGACTTTCATTAGTATACAAATTTATAAGTCAAGTCTATTTATAGTAGTTGCTTCTGAATCTGATCCTAAAGGGAGATTTGTATTTGTAAAAAGACTCAATTCATAGGGTCAGGGTCACTTTGGTGTGTATCTATGCTCCAAAATCTAATCGGTTTTCTTTTTTAGATAATGTACTGGCAGATCTATCACTCTACCAAGAAGGTATTCTGCTGGGTGGGGTGATTTTAATACAGCGTTGCTAACAAAAATGGATTGTTTAGGTGGATCAAGCATACCCTCAGATTCATTAGGTAAACTTTACCGCAACATATCTGTACTATGTTGGAATCTTGGCGAACTTTGGATCTCGTTGGTAAGAACTATAGTTTGCACTCCTGTCATATGCAAGCTACTTACAAGTCATATAAAACTGCAAATAGATGTTTGTGATTTAATTTATAGTATTAGCTTGGTGTGGCTTATAGGAACTCTGTTTCCAATCATGGGTTAAAACCTGAGAAGGAGAGACTAAATTTGATTGTCTCTAAAATCTTCTGCTCTACCCATGGATTTTTATGGATCATCATCACCATTTATTTATATAACGCCACAAATTCTGCAGCGCTGTACAGAGAACTCACTCACATCAGTCCCTGCCCCATTGGGGCTTACAATCTAAATTCCTTAACACACACACACACACATCAATTTGTTAGCAGCCAATTAACCTACCAATATGTTTTTGGAGTGTGGGAGGAAACCGGAGCACCCTTAGGAAACCCACGCAAACACGGGGAGAACATACAAACTCCTCACAGATAAAGCCATAGTCGGGAATTGAACTCATGACCCCAGTGCTGTAAGGCAGAAGTGCTAATCACTTAGCCACCGTGCTGCCCAGATGAGTGTCCCGTCTCATAAATACCAATTTATGACACGGGTCGTAAAAGCGACAACATCTAGAACCTCTCTTAAAGGTTACATCAATATCATCATTAATATGCAAAAACAGACCCCTTACATTCTTTGTGGTTCTGTGATATCTCAGGACATCTCAACTGGGTGGCAGGAGACTGAGCAACTGGATAAGTTTGAATGAAGGGAAATACAGACACAACAAAATATATAATTTTTTTAAAATATCATAGTTAAAGGAGTCTTGCCTGATATGAAAATTAAGGGAAAATTATGACCTGCTGTGTGGAGGTAATATCATGTTTGTAGGACATTCTGGTAAGTGCAAAGAAACCCTGACTTGAAATGTGTTTGAAAGTCATAAAAACTGTGCATTTACACAAACTTTCTGGTTCTGACATAAAAGTAGAATGGGAGCTGTGGGCACCAGAAGCATATTTAAAATGTCATATAAATCTAACAGTTTTTGTTCACTTTTGGCGATCAATTTCATATTGAGAATTGCTCCATTGAATTCATGCCCTCACAACAGGCAGAAAACCTATAATTCATGAGAAACTATTGTATTATAGCTTTCTGTGTCATTTTTGTTAATTGTTTTCATCTTAAGTATTGTGGATTTATTTTCCATATTAAATTATTAAATTATACTTCCTAAGTTCAAGTCTCTGTGTTCTTACGAATTGACATGTCAGACTTAGTTTGGTATTAGAACTAGAGATGGGCGGGCTCTGTTTCCTTGAAACCGAACCCACCCGAACTTTGGGGTCCCGAGTACTGAGCTGAGTCGGCTTGGTACTCTCACACCTATGCAGATTCCAAAACGAGGCAAAACGTCATTGTAACGTCGTTGGATCTCGCGAGTTTTGGAATCAATAAATACCCGCCTCCACAGCGATCTACCGCAATTTCAGAGAGAGAAAGAAAAGGGTTAGGTCACGGTATAGAGCAGGCAAAGTGATAGAGTAGAAATAGGAGGGTGGTAATTTTCTGAATTTGCCTACAAAGTGTTTGGGGTCTCATATACACCCTTATAAAAGAGCTGAATTTCTGACTTCTGAAATCCTAATATACCAGTCATTGCACTGTATTTTTCTGAATTTGCACTACAAGGTGTAGGGTCTGATATATACGCTTATAGAAGAGCAGAATTTCTCATTGCTGAAATCTTAATATACCAGTCATTGCACTCTTTTTTTTTTTCTGAATTTGCACTACTAAGTGTAGGGTCTAATATACACCCAAAGACGAGTGGTCAATTGCTCAGAGTCATTGATTAAGAGGAAGACAAGCAGGCTTGTCTTCTGAATTTGCAGGCAAATTCAACAGTGTTATATTGAATAAACAGACACCTAGGGGGAGAAGGAGAAGAGGGAGACAGAAAATTAATCATCTTCCTCTTCCTCAGGACTGTCAATGGTGTTATAGTCTCTTAGTAGGCTGTGGAACAGTCCTGGATGGTCATCTTCTCCCTTTTCAAGATGAGGAGATTCCTGGCAAGCCAAATAGCATCCTTAAAGCAGTTCATTAGGCTCCAGGCCTCCTGGATTGCCCCAATGATGTGGGTCCCAGGAAATAATCCATAAAATAATGAATGGTATGAAAGGCAAGTTCTGGGCACACTGTCCTTGTGTTCATGTTCCAAGGCATCCAACAATGACTGTGCAGTGGGGCAGTCCCCAAAAATATGCTGTGCTGTTTCCCTTTTGGTGATGCAGAAAGGGGCAGTGGACATATCGACACAGGTTCCGGGAGTGCATGAATGTCCTGAGAGGCAGACATCTCTAGATAGCCATCCATGCAATGTCTTTGAGTCTATTAGTCAGCCTCTTAGAGACCCCATTCTCCCACACGTGTTTTGTTGTGTTTGTAAACTGCACTTTACATGAAAGGTACCTAACTAGATTATAATTTTGTGGGAATTGGGGCTGATTCGAAGCTCACAGATGAACTGGCTTTTTGCTGAGAATTTTTAATGGCTCTTTTTAGTGCATTGTCTGGCACCCTGGATTGGTGTGTGTCTGATAAAAGCAAGCATCCCGAGGGGGTCAGCACTCATAGAATTACCTCACTTATCCAAGAAACAGGTGGAGCTATCAAATGAACCATAACTGGTTTCATGATCCAAGGACAATTCCATTTTGGACCACTTTTCTTTTCTGCCACTGCTGTGTGCCAATGTGTCCTAGATGTGCTAAGAACTGCCGTGTGTTTGAGTCATTGCTCTGTCGCTTACCATCCAGCCAGGTTGCTGCAGTATTTGTCTAAAAGTGTATGAAAATAATAATGTGACCTGTGAGGTGGTCAAAACTGACTGCAAATTACTTAAAATTAGTGTTAGTGAGGTTAATAATAATGTAGAATAAAAAAAAGCAAAATTATGTGATTTTACCATATTTTAGCAATTTTTCTAAAAAAAATACAGATCGAAAACCAAAACCAAAACACGCAAGGGCGGTTTGAGCAAAACCAAAACCCGAAGGTAATCCAGATCCAAACCCAAAACCAAAAACCAAAACACGGGGGTCAGTGAGCATCTTTAATTAGAACACTACAAAGCTGAACAGGGGAGATCATTTGGGTTATGATAACTCTGAGTAACAGTGTCAGCTCTTCAGAAAAAAACCTTGTTGGTAGCATAATTGGTAAGGTACAAGTAAGTGTATGGGATAGACAGGGAGAGTTTTAATCCATTTTAAACAGACCAGTTTTTTTCAACTTGCCTGGAATCTGCGAGTTGACAGTTAAAATTTAAAGTGGCGCTGCCTTGTAAAAGCAAGTTTCCCTTTACAAGGCAGTGGCGCTTTAAATTTTAGCTGTCAACTCGACGATTCTCGAGTTGAAAAAAACGGACTTTAATACATTTACCCCCAGGTTTTGTTTTATTATTATCTCTTTGTCACATACATGTCACACTAGCTTAGGTGAATGCTGGCTTGTGACAACTCCCATGTACATTCCACATATAGTAGAATAGATTATTTTCTTCTAGCCCAGAACAACATACATGATCTGACTCAGTAGGTAACATAACATCGTCAGGCAATGCCCCCCTGTTTACTACATTGACACTCCCTGAAATTTTACAAAAAGAGTCCACCTGGAGACAGATGACTGATTATTAAAGCTGCTAGGGAAATAATCTGTTCCACTATTATTGATTATATATCATTAAATGACAGTCAGACTGGATTAAAAAGGGAAGCACACAAGAGTGTTAATAGGCAGCAGATTGCTTAATTTAAGAAAAGATAAAAGGACTCAAGGGCTACTAGAAGCCATGCATGGATTAAAGCAAAGCTACAAACTAACATAAGGGGATAAATGTATCAACCTGAGAGTTTTCCGGCGAGTTTGAAAAGTGGAGATGTTGCCAATAGCAACCAATCAGATTCTTGCTTTCATTTTGCAGAATGTACTAAATAAATGATAGCTAGAATCTGATTGGTTTTTCAAACCCACCGGAAAACTCAGCTTGACACATTTACCCAAGGGGGTAAATGTATCAAGCTGTGATTTCAAAAATCCCGCAAGTTTGAAACTTGCTGATATATTAACCTGAGATTTGATGTAAAATCACTGCTGGTTTCTAACTCGCAGCAAATCACTGTCCCGATTTTTCCCCACTCTAGCTATACAAGTCTCCAAATGTATGAAGCTCCAATTTTGCTAACCCGACGGGGTTTCAAATACAAATCGACAGATACAACACGCTGTTTTTTACATGCAAGATTGCGACTGTCAAAAGTTTCAAAAAATGTATGTTTGAAAAAAAAACGCATGGGGTCCCCGTGTCCGAGCACTATTAACCCTGTCCCCCTGATTTTCACGTAACCAGCACTAAACAAACCAACCAGGGTGGTTGGCACTATAACAGGGGGACACGCAGCAGGGGTCCCCCTGCCATAATGACACACCAACTCCAGGATGTTCAGCGCTGGGCTGGATTCCCTAAGGAGTAAGGTCCACAAAAAAAATGAGGGGGGCTCCCCCTCTAAGACTAACCAGCCCAGTGCTGAAAGCACTAGGGCTGTTCCTACGCCCCTGGGCGGTGGGTGTAGGGTAATAACGGCAATGAAAGTGTCAAAAAACAAACAGATGCCATTTTGTTTGTGGAACTACAAGTCCCAACCAGGTAGGGGCTGCCCTAAACAGTCTGGGCATGCTGATGTTTGTAGAATTACAAGCACCAGCATACCCATGCAGCCAGGTCATGCTGGCATTTGGAGAACCACAAGTGCCAACATGCCTGTCTGCGACCTGTACTTCCAAAACAAAAATGTAAAAAAGACTACAACACCCTTTTTTAAACCACAACATTTTAATAAAAAAACAAAAAACAATAAATATATAAAACACCCTCTTTAAGACCACATCTATTTATTAAAAATAATAAAACCCCATATACTCACCAATATGATGCCTTCTTCTTTTGTCAGCAGCTTTTAATCCAAAAATGCTTGTCAACCTTTGTATTCCAAAATAAGGTCCATGAAGATGTCCCAAAATATTTATATATCCAAAAGGTCATGCTTGAAAAAAATCTTCTGATCTTCGGGTCACATAGACCCCCATAATTGTAATTCCAAATGTCCATGCTTCAATTAATCTTTTGATCTTTGGGTCAGGAGGACCCCCCATTTGTAATTCCAATCCGCTTGCACTATTCTTTATTCGGGTCAGGGGGACCCCCATTTTGTACATCCAAATCTACAGTAAAGGCACAACTCTACAAAGCAGAGTGTTGCATATGGCAATTTTTACCTAAACACGGGACAGTTGGCTACACGCAAGCGTGTTTTAATTCCTAGCAAATCGCTAGATATAACCAGCGATTTTGAAGATCAGAGTAAAAAATGCAGCTTAATACATCTAACGACTTGGGGACTCAAAACGCGGGTTGTCACCGGCGATTTGCTGCGATTTTAAATCGCTGAAAAAATCGGAGCTTAATACATTTACCCCAACGACTCTCTAGCAGTGCATAAAAGTTTTGTAACGTTACTAGTCACAAATGCCAAAAAATGTGTATCCACGTAAAAAACCAACAATACAAAGTGGGTTAAACAAGTGGCCATTTCGTTTTTCCAGATTTACTAAGGAACAGGAACAGAAGACACATATTGCTCAGATAAAAGAAAGCTTGTAAGAGACTAGAAAGCAATTTAAAATACTTTAAGACAGTTTTATGGTATGTCATATAACATCAACCAGTTAATTGCCATCCTTGAATGGTGGACATATAGTCCCACTTAGCAGCACTGCCTATTAGGAAATTGACACTGGCTCCAAAAGAAATCCATATCTGATCTAATATATCAGGAAGAGGTGAACATGGTTATTAAAATCACCAACAATACAAAAGTCCAGGGCCTGACAAGTTTCTTCCATGTTACTACTCAACTTTAAAAAGGGAACTTCTACGCCTGATGGCCAGCACATCTTATTCTTTGGCCAAAGAATAAGACAAGACATTTGCAGAATCCACACAACATTCCTTCCGAATCTAACAAAAATATAGACGAATGCTATAGCTATTGAACTATATGTCTCCTGGACATTGACTATAAGTTATATGCCACAGTACTCAAGAGCAGGCTGAATTATTTTTTTTACCTGACCTCATAAACCAGATCAGGGGGTAAATGTATTAAGCTGAGAGATTTCCGGCAGGTTTGAAAAACCATTCAGATTCTAGCTATCATTTATGTTGTACATTCTACAAAATGACTCTGATTGGTTGCTATTGAGAAATGTGATTTTGCTAAGCTGACGCCATCTTGTTGCCTTATAGCCATTTTGTTCTGTTATAGCTTAAATACAAATTAGATGCACCTGTTTTGTAGGAGTAATTCATTATTTGCAAGACTATGCTTATAACCTTGGACATACCAGACAGGAGATAAGCCAGCCCCGCTCCCTGGGGAGTTTTATTGTTGATAATGAGAGAATATACTAACATCTGTGTGAAGGGAACATGAGTGGTTAAAACCTTTTGGGGCGTAGTTTTCTGTAATACGTGATTTTTGCTATATAGATAGGGACTTGTAACTAATAAAGCAGAGTTTATTGTATTGTATTGAACACTGGTTCAAGAAACCACTGCAGGTTGCAGGATCTCCATCGAATTTGGAAGGAGTGGGAATCCGAAGAGTCGAATTGGAAGCAGCTGCAGGAGCAGGTGCCGGCGGACTAGCCGCTTGAACCGATGGAGATGCTTGCAGTGAGTCAAAGCGGGCCGCCAGACTTTGGAAGCCCTGTAATAGCTGTCGTTGGATCACATTGTTGCTCTACTCGGTTGAGCAAGTGCTGAAGCATGTCCTTAGCAGATGGTTCCACGTTAGATTCCGTCATGTTAATGACAATGTTTTATGGCCTGTTCTTACTGTCACGGTTCTTACGAGGAGACTCGGCAGATGTAGCGAAACCAAGAGATTCGAACAGTTTGGCACTACTCCAACAGGGCGCGGAGTCTAGCAAGGAGACAGTGTTCACCAGGAACCGCCGCAAAGCAGTATGGGCTTAGCTGCGTCTACCTCGCAGGTCGCGGTCCCTACTAGAGCACTGTACGGAAGTCCCTGGGAAGACTACAGGCAGTAGTACCATAGGAAGGATGGTCAATACAATAAGTAATGGCAATGAAGATAATGCAGATAGGTGTAACTCTGTAAACCACTATGAGGTGTAAGGTTCAGGAGAATGAGCGTCAGCTCTACAGACCACTATGTGGTAAAAAGTTCAGGAGAATGAGCGTGAGCTCTGAAGACAAATGTAGTGGAGATGTCCGAAAATGAGCGTCAGCTCTGCAAGCCACTATGTGGCGGAGAGTTCCGTAGAGTGAGCGTCAGCTCTGCAGACCACTATGTGGCGGAGAGTTCGGTAGAGTGAGCGTCAGCTCTGCAGACCACTATGTGGCGGAGAGTACCGTAGAGTGAGCGTCAGCTCTGCAGACCACTATGTGGCGGAGAGTTCGGTAGAGTGAGCGTCAGCACTGCAGACCACTATGTGGTGGAGAGTTCGGTAGAGTGAGCGTCGGCTCTGCAGACCACTATGCGGGAAAAGTTTAGGAGAATGAGCGTGAGCTCTGAAGACAAATGTAGTGGAGATGTCCGAAAATGAGCGTCAGCTCTGCAAGCAACTATGTGGCGGAGAGTTCCGTAGAGTGAGCGTCAGCTCTGCAGACCACTATGTGGCGGAGAGTTCGGTAGAGTGAGCGTCAGCTCTGCAGACCACTATGTGGCGGAGAGTACCGTAGAGTGAGCGTCAGCTCTGCAGTCCACTATGTGGTGGAGAGTTCGGTAGAGTGAGCGTCAGCACTGCAGACCACTATGTGGCGGAGAGTTCGGTAGAGTGAGCGTCGGCTCTGCAGACCACTATGTGGGAAAAGTTCAGGAGAATAGCGTCAGCTCTGAAGACAAATGTAGTGGAGATGTCCGAAGATGAGCGTCAGCTCTGCAGTCCAGAATGGAGTTAAATAACTGGAAAGTAACAGGAAGCCACTTCAATCACCAGGAGGTAACACAAAGAAGAGGCACTGAAGAAAGAGAGGAGGTGCCTTTTAAACTTGCCGCCAGGGAGAAGGGCCAATCAGCAGAGAGCAGGGGAATTAGAATAATCGCAGGGTCTGCGCATGCGGCGCCCAGCGGGAAACGGAGCGCCGATGAAAGGTAAGTCTGCCGGGTGTCAGGTGCGCTGCCTGAACACCCGGCGCGTGATACTCTCTGTCTGTATGTATTACCCAGTATTGTTTTATCAATGTTTGTTCCCAATTGTAAAGCGCTACGGAATTTGCTGGCGCTATATAAATAAATGTTGATGATGATGATGATGATGAAGATACAGGATATCAGGATTAGCTAAGAAGCAGGTGATGCTGGATGCAAGGACCTGATGAATAGACACAGATACAGGATATCAGGATTAGCTGAGAAGCAGGTGATGCTGGATACAAGGACCTGATGAATAGACATGGATACAGGATACCAGGATACACGGATTAGCTGAGAAGCATATGAGGCTGGATACCATAACCTGATGAACAGACATGGATACAGGATACCAGGATACACGGATTAGCTGAGAAGCATATGACGCTGGATACCATAACCTGATGAACAGACATGGATACAGGATACCAGGATATTCGGATTAGCTGGGAAGCATATGATGTTAGATGTCAGGACCTGATGAACAGACATAGATACAGGATATCAGTATTTGCTGCAAAATATTTGATGCTGGATACCAGGACTTGATGAATAGACACAGATACAGGTTACCAGCATACCAATAGAAACGGATACAGGGTACCAGGATACCAATAGACACGGACACAGGGTACCAGAATACAGTGAAGTCAAATATACCAGCAGCTTAGCAGGTCACAAGATCAAAATACTGGTTTTTCAGAATGACCAAAGCACAGGCCATATGATCAGAATAGCTGGAACATAGTAGAACACAGTTCATAGGTAAATAATCAATGACTGGCAAGGTACAGAGTGCAGGGTGGGAATAAAAGGTAAGGGAAGCAGCTACACGTGATCAAACAGGGAAAGGAGATTTACTCCTGCAGGTAAGGTGCAAGTGTCTATAGTTTATAACAGCAGCACCTTTGGTAAAACCGAAGTACTGTAGAGTTACCACCCCAGATGCCTATAGACACCTAGCTCTCCTCTTTAACCAGTATCTTTACCTCAGACTTCAAATGTGCTCTCAATTATTCTATTCTTAAGAAACCTTCCCTTGATCTAACCTCTCTCTCCAACTATGTCCTCATTTCTCTGCTGCCCTTCACTTCAAAATTTCTAGAATGACTTGCCTACAAAAACCTGACCTCACTCTATTCTCAACCCTCATCAGTCTGGTTTCCGCCTTCTTCACCTTACTGAAACTGCCCTCATAAAAGTGACCGATGAACTACTTGTAGATAAGTCAAAGAGTCACTTCTCTCTGCTCATGCTCCTTGACCTCTCTGCGCCTTTGACACTGTTGATCACCCTCTCGTCTTTGACACCATTCACTCTCTTGCCCTACGCAAAACAGTTTTTTCCTGGTTGGCCTTCTACCTTTCTGATCACTCCTTCTATGTCTCTACTTCCAAGTCCTGCTCCCCTCCTCTTCCTCTATCTGCTCCCGAAAGCTCTGTTTTAAGTCCACTAATTTTCACACTCCTCTTCACTTGGTGAACTCATACATGCCTTCGGCCTGAATTACCACCTCTATTCTGAAGACATCCAAATCTACTTTTCTTCCCCCAACCACTCCTATTCTTTGTGTCCAGCTGCCTTTCCCACATAAGAATAATGTGCTAAACCTCAACATACAAGTAGATACATGACCTATATATAAAAATATGCCTAGGTACCAGATGCTATGTGGCAAGGATATGAAAAATAGCTTTACCAAGAAACCAAGCATAGTTCTGGAGAATGACTTCCATGGGAGTCATCCAAGCCTCTTTGTCACTGGATTCTTGACAATATCAAGCGTTTTGGACCCCATGGCTATCCCAGACTCTATGGGATCTTGCTAGTAGGGAAGTGGTCTTCGGAGTGGTTATGACAGCAGAGAGTTTTTCTTCTTTTTTTTTTTGGGTAAAAATGTATGTCATATTAGTTTGTTTTGTTATTTCTATATTCCTGTATGTTGAATGTATTAAAGTAATTGTATCGTTTTCAAATAAGCATTGCCCAAGCGATTGTATTGTGTTTCTAACGCACAAAGTGATTTATTTTAGCAGATGTAACAAGTTAACAATTCAATACATGATTGTAATATAATACAGTACAGCCAATACCAAAAGATGAATACATACCGCTGCGCTAACCACGGGTACCAGTGAACAGTTATTCACCCTTGAATACTGTGATCAGAGTAGACTGAACACTACATGAGAGCTACTGCTTATATGCAAACAGAGATACAGTGAAACAATGCAGGTGGTATAGCTTGCTTCTATTGGTCCAGGCATCAGGAGGGTCCAGGGGGTTACACATCATAGGCTGATTCAATCGAAGGAATCCAAAGGTGGGGGTCTCTCCAGGAGATGAGCTCTGTTCTTCCCCCCAAACTGCTCTGTTCTTCCGGCCAAACTCCAATTACAATCAGTCCATTTGCATTTGACAGTTAATATCATATTAAAGGTTTATTCCCTAACATCAATAACTAGAGTATGCAATGTGCGATCTCTTCGCCGAATGCACCGAACAGCTGCTGATGTAAAGGGGATTAATATGATATTAGACATGACACCTTTCCTATAAGCTGAACCTTAAATATCACTGAAGTGTACATATAATCATATTATATAAACTAATAATAAACCAAATACTATCTGCTCATAAATTACAGTGTAACGGACTAGCATGAATATGAATTATATAAATAACTAAATGTTGTAATGCGAGTGTGTACGTGCGTATTTTGACGTGCAATCGCACCACGCGCTGTATTAGGTGGCGTACGGATCTGTGTTACGTGGCGTACGAATCGCAATCGCATGGCAAAACAATATTAACCAATATACTTTCGTTCATCCAATTATACGACTTCGACAGTTCCACCCTTCTGATATAATAATAAACTATCACCTTAAAGATGTTATATGCAGGATCTCAGTACCACGTTTCATTGTTATGTAATGCAAGTCCCCCTTGGGGTATGACCACGCTGTTTGTAGATCTAAACAAGTTATCATAAAAGAGAGTCTTAATCTTCAAAACGATTTCTTCTTTTACTATAGACCGTACACTTCTGGAGCTTCGAAATAACATTTTGTATGCCCTTCAAGGGTGCAGTAAAACACGTAATACATTATTTGGAAAGGTACAGAGTACAATAAAACACGTATCAGCTATACAGAATACTTTACTACAGTTCTTCAAATTTTACAGGTTCATCTGTCCTACGCATGTCCTTAAGCTCAGAATACATTTAAACACTTCATGTTCCTCAATAGCATCATCCTATGTCTATCAATAAATGCCATTTACAATCTCCTTCAGCTTGCGGTAATATACACTCTTCTAATAATGTCATCAGTTCTTTTCATCAACACTTGTGGGTGGACTATTGTCTGTTCGTTCTTCCCAGTCTCCCAATACTCAGGTTTAATATTGGGAGACTCCAGACTAAGGGACCTAGGTGTTGTACTTTTCCCCTAGTGACCTCCCACCCATAATTCGGGTACCTCAAGAATATTTAGTGGAAAGAGAACTAAGCCTACTTAATATAATCACTGATGCTCGTGAGAGCACGTCCAGCACTTTGATTGGTCTAAAACCGTACCCTCCCAAGAATGATAATCATTCTCAAGGATGCCTGCTCAAGTCTGAATATTACTGGACTGGCATCGCTGGGTGTACCTCCTTTTAACTATGTGGTCAACGTACTTACGGACGTAATGCTACTCAGACAATAGGCCCTCGCACTTTCTCCAAGCTCCAGAGTTTCCAAATTTTCCTTTACCCCTTAATTGAATAGAGTAATTGGCTGGACCGATTATGCTACTAACTTCTCCTTCATCACCAACTCCTCAATATCATTACCTGAACCAGCCTCTGTCCCCTGTCAATAATCAAAAGAATTGACCGTCCTGAAAAGAAAATGTGATGAGAGAAACACAAAACAGGAAAACTACAACTTCATGATGGACAGCTGTCTTAGCCTTTGGCTCAGGTGCTACTAACTGCATTTGAGGCCTTCCAGAACAGATTCATGAGTGCCCTTGGACCCTTCTCTGAGTGTTGGCTCTTCTGCATTGGGTGGAATGGGTACCAGTGTTTCTGCTACTTTTGGTGCTGGTAGCTTACACCTGGTACCTGTCTGTCATATAACCTGAGCCTAAGAACTTTACTGTTCCACAACTTACTCTCTCGGTCCAACATCCTGACAGTTAATGTACCCCTTCAGGAAACAGTGTTCTGAACATTCTCGGTTGCTGTCTCACTATTTACCTTCCCTCTCAATGTCTAAACTAATCTCTTAGTTACAAATTCATCTCAAGAGGGGTCAAGAACATTTCAAAAATCAACAGGTTAAGAGGCAGCTCAGGAGTGTCATTGATAGTGTGGAGGACTAGTGGCTAAAGCTATCAGCCACTTCAATCAAGTTCCAACTCTCATTCTATTCAATTCGTTCTAATTAGTACCGTTACTTTATGTTTACACTGGTTTGTGGCTAATCAAAAAGTATGTATTTTGTTACCACTACTCATACATTATACATTTATTATCAATAACATGAATACCCCTATCACCTATTATAACTCTAGGGCTATTACCATGAATAACAAAAGCTTTGAGAATGACATAGTAGTACATTAGACACATTTCAATACACCTTTACCCAGACATATTTCATTGGTACACCAGTGTCTACCTGAGGATCCTGCATGGTGGTAATTGGATGACGTGGATTTGTTTTATCTGGAGAAATTCTTCAGATAACCCAAATCTTCATATATTAACTAATATGTGTATGTGTGCATGTTTGTGTGTGTGTGTTCACATTTTAAAACAATACAACGACAAACAAAACAAAACATAGATTTGTCAGCTGTCACATAAAACCCTGCTGTCTATTTGACAGCTATGTTCGCCCTGGTGTGACAGCCATGTATGGTCGTGTGTGTAAGTGTGGACTTTACTAGCAGCTACTTCAGTTGATAACTGTGTCACTGTATAAAGTCCTCTATGTAGTGTCCTACTCATGTGCTGGTATTGCTATAAAAAGATTTTTCAGTCAACTCAACATCGCCCCCTAGACTAGAAAAATGCTGAAGATCAATGTATATCAATCGATTTTCCCTCTGCCAACTCACATGCCCTTCTCCGTACCTCACATTCGGCTACTTGACTAAGTGAGAAAGACAAAGGGGTATATTTCTAGAACACTTTCTTCAAATATAACAGTACCCAGTACATGTCTGTCTAACAGTGAAAAAATATAAAACACGAAAATTCTACATTTTCTAGGGTTTCACATTATGTCGTATCTTGTGGTAAAAATCCTACTCCAATGTTCTACACAGAGATGCATATCTGTATGCCTATCCTCTAGCAATCTCCTGTCTTCACCCTTTGTGCATCCATATAAAGGCACATTTTTGTACAGGAGGCACGAACCACAAAAAGTAAAAAACAAAAAAACAAAACAGATATGCAATCTATAAAACATGAATCGTATTTCCTCACAAAAAAAACCTTTCTGCTTAAAATTAGCAGCTTCTATACACATAACACCAAACCCCTGACTGTTTCTGTAACTCATGTCAATCTAATGTGTGTATCCTTGAATTTGTCTTAAAAAAAATATGTTTTAGCCCCATTAATGAGACTATGGGGTAAATCAAGCTGCGATTTTGCCAGCGTGTTAAAATCGCGGCAAATCGCGGGTGTTTAGCCGCGATTTTAGTCAAAAAACACTGAAATGTATTAAGCTGCGATTTTTACCCTGATGTTCAAAATCGCTGGTCATCTCCGGCGATTTGCTGCGATTTCAAACTCTCCCGTGTTTAGCAAACTCTCCTGTGTTTAGTAAACTCTCCAGTGTTTAGCAAACTCTCCTGTGTTTAGCATAAAATGAACATTGAAAAAAAAATAAAAATTTCTTATTGGTTGCCAGTTTGAACAGCTAATCCCGCCGGATTTTGAACTCAGTAACATTATAAAAAGGCAGCTACTTCCTTATCTTATTTGAAAGGGGTTTAAGGAGTTAAATAGAGAAAGACAGAGAGAGAGAGGGAGATTTGATAAGGAGATTTGATAAGGAGTGTTAGTTTTTTGGATTTCTGTTGGTGTGAGAAGGTTGGTTTTTTTTTCTTTCTGTTCATTTTGTGCCCATATTTGTTTTTTGGGTTTTTTTGTCTTTTGTTTGTCATTTTTTTTCTTTGGTTTTTCCATTTAGTCTGTTTTTTTGTACTGTGTGTATTTATTTCTTGTGTTGTTTTTCCCTCCTGTTTCCCATTTTTATTTTATCCCCCCCCCCTTTGTGTGTGAGTATGTTGAGAGGAAGGAGAGGTGTGGAGGGTAGGGAAAGTGGGGAGGAGGAGAGAGAGGAGTCAGGAGGTCAGGAGGAGCAGGAGGAGCAGCCAGGCCCTTCTGCTGGTACAACTAAAACCGTCCTTAATGTCCGGTTCAGTTTTGCAGAAAATTGTGCCCTTGTGCACTGTTTAGTGCCGATGTATGAGCGCATTTTAGGCAGCCTCGCTGCACAAACTGCTTTTTCCAAAAAAAATTAAATGTGGGCAAATGTAACTGATGCAGTGAATGCAGTGGGCCCCATCAAGCGGTCTGTGGACAACTGCCGCAAACGTATCAGTGATATCAAACGCAGGGTAAAGGAGAAAATGGCTGAGGAGAGACGAGCTGCAGCAGGTACTGACTTTGTGATTTTAATGAGTATATCAGACAGGGTGATACAAGGCTCAACAAATGCAAAAACACCAACAATTCCAAATTAATTTCCACATCTTCTATGCATGTATTTATTCATCTAGTCACCTTCTAATTTTTGTTTTGCCCCAGTTCAAAAAGTGAATGTGTGAAGACCTTTGTGGTTATTAGTATATGTGTCTTTTTTGAATGGCCAAAATTGAATGTACAAAGTTATATGATTTTAGGTGAGGTTGACAGTCAAAAATGAATGGTGTAGTGTACCTTTGTACAAGTGGTTTATTATGTATTTTATTTAATAGGTACTGGTGGTGGACCGCCGCTAGTGGTAACCTATACATCCTAAGGGACACGGACCGACCTGTGTTTGAACCATTGCCTAGTAAGTATTGTATAATGCTTTAATATAGAAAAAATGTATGTGTAAACATTTATCCTGCAATGTCATTCAATTTTTCCCATGTAAACAGTAACACAGAAGTCGGATCACTTTTATATGTTTTTTCTTTGATAATGCATTAAATGTATTGGAACACAAAGGATTATTTAATGTTACATTTCACATGTGTCTACACACAGGCTCCGCACAACAGCTGTGTAGCCCAGAGCCAGCAGGACCTGTACCACCGTCCACAGCAACATCACTGCCAATACCTGAGGAAGAGGAGTTTGTAGCTGGTAAATCCAACTATGTTTTATTGTTGACAAACACTATGTTTTAATCATTTGCATGTCATGTTAATCAGCAGTTTCTGCTACTGGACAGAGATTGGTTATTGATTTTTTTAATTTCTATTTCGGTTAAGCAACATCACAAGCAGAAGAGCAAACTGTCAGTAGTGAAGAGACACTCAACACAGACGGTGGAGACTTCACAGACGATTATATTATTTTACACCCAGTCACACATATTGCGGAAGTCCAGCTGCAGCCAGAATCAGCACCATCAGCTGCAAGTGAACAGCCACCACCAAGCCAACCAAACCCACAAGCTGCACCTACATTAGGTGAATATGTTGGCGAATTTAGTAACGACCAGGAAAACTTGCTATCTTTCCATCAGGACTCAATGCGCGGAATCCAGAGGCAACTGTCCAAAGGAGTTCGAATAATGCAACATATGCAGGATGAGCAGAGGCGGATAAGCAGTACCATGGACCGCATTGATAGCTCTTTAGTACGCATGCATAATGCGCTAGACAACCAAACAGGGGCGATTCGGGAAATGTCAACAAATTTAATAACTGTTTTGTCACAAATAATGATCAGACTCCCACTTCCCTCAACCTCAGCTGCTAGCAGCCTGAATACCACACCCAGCCCCTCCTTACCCGCTAGTCCAGCGCGGTCCAGTCTAGGGATAAGTGGTCAGAGACGCACATCCAGCAGCCAGGGAAAGTCTCCTGAGCCTGCGGAAAAGAAAAAAAAATAAGTTTTGATGTTTTGCTGGTTGAAATTGATTGTGTGTGTATACAAATGTATGAAGTGCAAATGCACACAAGTCAGACACTGTGGCATATGTTTTAAGTTTATCATTTTGAAAAAATAAAAATATATTTTGTTGTACAATGCTAAATGCAGTGGTATTTCTTATTAATATAACATGTGCAAAGAGTTTAAAATCTATAAAATTTACAAATGTTACAGTTCGTCAAAAATGTGCATCTAAAAATACATACACATACGTACATTCTAAATGTTGTTAGCTGATTTTTTAACATATTCTGTGTTGCTGATAATAAAGGTTACTCTATAATACCAAAAAATTACAACAAAGGTTAATGTTCAATCACATACAATTATAGTTACTACAAAACCATGGTCACCTGTGAAATATGTTTGTAGTATAGTTCCTTGCATCTGCCTCCCCCCCTCTGTATTATCCACATCAGCTGATGGAATTGGCTCTCCTGCTTCGTTACTGTCTACTGCAGGTGTTAATGGCAAAATTTGTAAATCGGGGATAAATTATGCAGCAGACAGCACGCCAACACAATATCTGCCACCTTACCGGGGGCATAGAGAAGCACACCACCACAAGTATCAAGGCACCTGATTTTGCTATTTTAGAGGCAAAATTTACATTCTATCACCCATCAAATGGCTGTTTGTCGCTCATTATATCTGTGTTGTGCAGAAGTATGTGAAGTCAACAGAGGTGTCATTAACTAGGATTGATACCCATATCCATTGTCACATATAATGAAGAATAAATACATTTAGTTTGTGTACAAAATCACTTTTTAACAGGTAAACTGCACCCCACCCCCCTAAAAATACTTAACCAGTAGGCATCCCTCACTGTGCTCCATTTTTTTTATAAAGGGATGTCTGGCGGCGGACATAGGCATCATGCGAAGAAGCAGGGAACCCTGCAACCCCATTTTTTTTTTGTATTACAATAAATTTCATTTAATTACAGTTGACAAAAAATATTTTTACATATTTAAAACTATTTAAACCTGTACTCAAATTTTTAATTTATGGTCCCACACACAGGTGTAAGTAGAAAAAATAGACTGACGTCAGAAAAGTAAAAAACCATGGTTAGCTGGGCAAAATCAAAAGACTAATTTTTACATTGTACATTGTGCCTGCAGTTATATTTACGTTGGTCAACAGGGGAGTTATTGAAAATATTGCACATTGAAAGGCAAATAACACTGTAAGATAAGTGTCAATTGAGCCACTAAACTTCACCACATGTGCAGGAGTGTGGAGAAAACGATAGTAATTTTTTTTTTGTTTAGAAAAAAAAATGTGAGGTCCCCCTGTGAGGTATTTACTGTATTACAGCTTATGCAAGTAGCGTAGCGCATGCGCAATGCGCTACGTTAATTGCGTAAGCGCTAAATACAGTAATATGTGATTTCCCCACTAGCGTGGGAAAATGCCATAATACAGTACTTAGCTCTTACGCAAAGAGCGTAAGAGCATTGCGGAACGGACCTCCTACTAGGTAGGAGGTGTTTGCGGCGGCTCCTGGCTTTTTTTTTTCTTAACTTCAATTAAGACTAAAGATTCGGGATATTACAAATATGTGCCCCTTCTGGGTGAAGTGTTCCAGTTGGCAAAGATTCGTTTTTGGAGGTACAAATGGCTGGGACTGCGGCAAGCCGGCAAGATGGATGTACAAATAATAAGGGACTGAGGCAAGCCAGGAACATTGGATCAAGAAAGAAGACATCATTGGTAAGTATTTGGGTTTTATTATTTTTATTAAATAGTTGTGGTTAAAAAGAGGGTGGTTAGTGTCTTTATTGTGGGGTTTTTATTTTTAATAAATATGTGTGGTTTGTATGAGGGTGTTGTTGTTTTGTTAACTTTTTTCTTTGTGGAACTACAGGGCCCAGCCAGCCAGGGATGTCAGGGCATGTTGGCACTTGTGGTTCTCCAAGTGCCAACATGCCCTGGCTGCCGTGGGTATGCTGGTGCTTGTAGTTATACAAGCAACAGCATGCCCACAGTTTTTAGGGCAACCTGGCCGGCTGGGACTTGTAGTTCCACAAACAAAATTGGTGTCAGTTTGTTTTTTTTAACCATTTAGCGCCGTATTACCCTACTACCCACAGCCCAGGGGTAGTAGGAAGAGCCCTAGTGCTATCAGCACTGGGCTGGTTCTTTCTAGGGGGGACCCGCTCGTTTATTTCAGCGGACCCCACTCCCTAGTGAATCCAGACCAGCGCTGAACAGTCTAGGGTTGGTAAGTCATTATGGCAGGGGGACCCCTGCCGCGCGTCCCCCTGCTATAGTGCCGCCAACCCTGGCTGGTTTGCCTAGTGCTGGTAAAGTGAAAATCGGGGGAACCCCACGCCAAATTTTTCCCCGATTTTCACGGGACCAGCACTAGTCAGGCAGCACTAGGGTTAAGCATAAATAGCAGGGGGACCCCACGCTTTTTTTTTTTTTTTTTACTTTTATCTGTTCTTTCACTTTTTAACACTGCCAGGGCAGTGTAACAGTGATGTGTTGATACAACACGCTGCTATCAAGCAGCGTGTTGTATCTGGCGTGTTTAGAAGCAAACTCTCCTGAGTTTGCTAACTCGCAGCTTCATACATTGGAGACTTGTATAGCTGCAGTGGCAAACAGTGGTGAGGTGAGTTTGATCTCTGGCGATTTTGCAAGTAGCGATTTTGACAGAAGCAGAACTCTGGCGATTTTGTATGAAAACTCAAATTCATACATCGGCGAGTTTCAACTCTCCCGAGAAAATCGCTGGAGTTGCAAAATCGCACTTTGATACATTTACCCCTATGTCTATGTCTTTTCGTATCTATACAAGAGCAGAGAGAGAGAGAGAGAGATACTAGCATAGATGTAAAGAATGAGAAATAAGAAAGCAATGAATAAAAGGAATACAAAGCTTTGAATACAAGGGTTTGAAAACAAACATACATGCAGAAAGGGAGATTTTTCTGCAAAAATGACAGCTGGATTGGACTCTATGGGGAAATGGCTGAACTCATTCCACTAATCCCCTTAGCTATTTGCTAAATTATGACCCCTCCCCATACTTGACTAGGGGGTCTTAAATCAACCGTGCAATCCAGTGTCGTCCGTCATTTGTTCATTAAGAACTCGGTATCACATTATCTACATACCTTTTCAACGGACTTTCCTAACTTATGATAGAGAAATGAAAAATTTTCTCTTATTGACTCATATTTTCTCTAAAATACATAAAACGATATTTTGGAGCAAAGTATGTACATACTTCATTTTTGGATAATGATTCTCAGCCAAACAAAATATCATGAGTCACTGCAGCCTAAAACAAAGAGTGTTCCAATGATCCATTGTTAATTAGTCTTTCAAGAGTGATTTTTCTATTTCTCTATCCCACCCCTCTAAACACTAAGTCTATACCCTTATCTGTGAGAAGGGAAAAAAAACAAGATAGTTATCTTTAAACAATAAACGAAACAAACATTCTCATTCTTTACAATCGGCCAGCGATTAGGAAAGCAAGCATGTGACAACATAAAACAAACAAGCAACATCAACAAAGTATACCTTTTAAATCAGTAACCTGCACACTAATACTTACCACAGTTTAACATTTACCCCACCTGATTGTAGGTCTTACCTGAACGCTTAGCGCTGACTATCGCTTTCCCGCGCAGCATTTGCTGCTATAACATGCGAGGGCAGGTGTGAGTCTTCTAGTCTATGTGAATTCCTCCTTGGAGGATATCTACGTGAACCACCCCTATGTGTATTGTGTCTTTCCTTTTTACAATCTCTCACGAAATGTCCTTCTTCGTTACAGTTGAAACACCTGATTATTTTATGTTTCTTGTTATGTGGGTTGTATGCTGATGGTCGTGTGTGCAGTCCCTCTAGTGCTGGGATACTTACCATCATTACCCTATCACTTAGTGTCTCTTTCTGTTTATTTATATTCTTATCATGTTCTATAGCTGACTCCCTGAGAACATCTACGGTGATCCCTCTCCAGTTCGGTAATGAAGTTTGCACCCTTGTTTTCGAATTTCCTCTGAGGCCATCCATTAGAACTGAAACAGCAATCTCCCTGTAGTGTACATTATCCTTTATGTCTGAAACCCCAGTATATTTGGCCATCGCTATTAGAGCCCTGCAAAAATATTCTGTTGCTTTTTCACTGTCCTTTTGTTTGATAGTAAAAATTTTACTCCAGTCCACTATCACTGGAAAATATATAGCCAACTGCGTGATTATATGTCTAATATTGTCCTGATTATCATCCTCGGTTAAGGATTCATCCTCCTCCAACATACAATCCTTAATGAACTTTTGTATATCAGTATTGAGAGGAAGACAGGTCTTCAATAATACAAGCCAATCGTTATTAGTTGGCTTGTACACATTACCATAATATCTAATAAACTTCTAACATTTGGTCAAATCTTTCCTAGGATCAGGGAAATCAGACAAAATTGAAAATATTTCAGACCTAGTCCATGGATCATGCTTTGCTACATGTTTTAAGGGAACGTCACCATCTCTGTCCGCTTTCCCATTGGGAACTGCTGTTGTGCAGACAGGATGTAAACCTACTAAATCACTACGTTCTGAGCTAGTTGCTGGAATTGTTGTTGCAGTACAATAAATGTCTCCCCCTGTGTTAACCTTTATAGTATTCTCACCACTTTCAGCTGTTGCCCCTGCTGGTGGGATCGTTCCTTTTCTTTGTCCTGAAACATTACTTTTAACGTCACTTAAAACAATATACAAGTTACTAGTTACAGTTTTTTCATTTTTGGTATTGGCTGTACTTTCTGCCCCGACCGAATTTGTCGGGGGCGTGCTTGCGCTCAGTTTGCCACGCTTTTAAACGCACACTTCCGGAATGCTTGTTTCCGGTATGCTTACTTCCGTTGAACACGCGCTTCCTTGCCACGTGTACCCTTCTTGTTGCCACAATTTTAAACAGCCATCATGTTCAATTCTTGTTTCTATTGATTTAATCAACCGCACTTTATCTTTAACATTATTCAACACCTCTGATTCGAAACTGCCTATGTTTGGGAAAGGTCTCTCACAATCCGTGGTCATCTTGACCCACTTGTCGCAATATGCCGTTGCATACGCACCATATTTATTACGCATAACATACCTTGCCAAACTAACCGGCCATTCATTAGGCAGCACAACACAAACTATCTCTAGCGTTTGCTTCACATCCATTGTGAAAACAACCTATTTCTCAACGCTACGCAAAAAAAAACTTTTTACCTGTTCTCCTTTCAAACAGAACCTACTAGAGATTTTTATCCGTGGATGGTTTCACAGGCTATGCCCACACACCTCCTAACACAGAAATATCACTGCGGACTAAAGGGCTATCAGCTCCTCGATACCCTTGACTCTACCACAAAATCTGTTTTCACCGTATACCCTGTATACTACTTATTCAAATCACGTACTTCTTCAATACACCGTATGGTACATAAAAATCCACATACTACCATATCACCGTATACCCTGTATACTACCTATTCCCACACCATATACAGCTTAGAATACTGTATATTACCTATAACACTGTACGCTACATAAAAATCCACATACTACCATATCACCGTATACCCTGTATACTACCTATTCCCACACCATATACAGCTTAGAATACTGTATATTACCTATAACACCGTATACTACATAAAAATCCACATACTACCATATCACCGTATACCCTGTATACTACCTATAAAACTGCACCGTATGCTACATAAAAATCCACATACTACTTATTCAAATACACCGTATGCTACATAAAAATCCACATACAACCTTGCCCATCCAGTCCCCCTGGTCAGGCAGCAACTGATATCCCTGTCTTTTCAATAGTAAATTCACTCTTTGTCTGTCTTCAACAGTATGCAAATTCTTCCCTTATCTATCTCTTTTCACCAGTATGCAAACTCTTTTCTTATCTTTATGCATACCATTCACATACAACCTTTTGTTTTCTGCACAGAAAATAGATTTCCCAATCAATGGTAGTTTTACAGAGGTTTTAACAAATGCTTATATAACAGACTATGAACATATTAACACATATGTAGACTATGTTACATATATAACAAACTATGAACATGATTGTTTAAACACGTGGTAACAATACCGGAAGTTCATACACGCTAAACAAACACTAGGCAATGCAATACCTTTGAAAACGCAAAACGACAATATAAAAAAACATTTTTCTTTCTTGTCCCTAGATTCTAGTTAGCATTCCTTCAGATTACGCAACTGCGGACATTCGGCTTCTCAACACAAAATGGACAACAGGTTTTGAACACATTGCGTTCTTTCCCGTATGAGACGTGTCCGTCAATATCCCCCCTTTGTTGAGGAACCAAATTCCGTCAGCGTTGCATACCTTCCGGCAACGTAACCTCCAAACTCAAGAGCCCCCAAATTATTAAAGTAATTGTATAATTTTCAAATAAGCATTGCCCAAGCGATTGTATTGTGTTTCTAACGCACAAAGTGATTTATTTTAGCAGATGTAACAAGTTAACAATTCAATACATGATTGTAATATAATACAGTACAGTACAGCCAATACCAAAAGATAAATACATAACGCTGCGCTAACCACGGGCACCAGTGCACAGTAATTCACCCTTGAATACTGTGATCAGAGTAGACTGAACACTACATGAGAGCTACTGCTTATATGCAAACAGAGATACAGTGAAACAATGCAGGTGGTATAGCTTGCTTCTATTGGTCCAGGCATCAGGAGGGTCCAGGGGGTTACACATCATAGGCTGATTCAATCTGAGGAATCCAAAGGTGGGGGTCTCTCCAGGGGATGAGCTCTGTTCTTCCCCCCAAACTGCTCTGTTCTTCCGGCCAAACTCCAATTACAATCAGTCCATTTGCATTTGACAGTTAATATCATATTAAAGGTTTATTCCCTAACATCAATAACTAGAGTATGCAATGTGCGATCTCTTCGCCGAATGCACCGAACAGCTGCTGATGTAAAGGGGATTAATATGATATTAGACATGACACCTTTCCTATAAGCTGAATCTTAAATATCACTGAAGTGTACATATAATCATATTTTATAAACTAATAATATACCAAATACTATCTGCTCATAAATTACAGTCTAACGGACTAGCGTGAATATGAATTATATAAATAACTACATGTTGTAATGCGAGTGTGTACGTGCGTATTTTACCGTGCGATCGCACCACGCGCTGTGTTAGGTGGCGTACGGATCTGTGTTACGTGGCGTACGAATCGCAATCGCACGGCAAAACAATATTAACCAAAATACTTTCGTTCATCCAATTATACGACTTCGACAAATGTATATTTCATAATTAAAAAAAATATAGGCAAAGAAAAAGAATAAGAATAAAGATAGTTGTAAAGCTACCAAACTTTGCCAGTTTTAAAGATACCTTGCAACAATGATAGGCAACCTGATACACATCAGGTGCTGCATGCACAGCCCTCTAATCTTCAAAAAAGATGCACGTTGGACCTGATTCATCTTTGAACGTAACCTGCACGCAAATTTCGTTTTTAAAAATTGAGTACACATTCGCACAGATTCAAATCCATGTGGAACTTAAGATATGTTTCACTTGAATCTGATTATAAGCACGCTCTGCCTAAATGTTACTTGCTGTATGTAGACAAACATAACAGAGTGCAGGAGAAGTACATGCATATGTGCAATTTAAGTCCCATCAGAATGCATGCCAATATATAAAGTATATAATGCAAATAATCAACTCTTAGGGTTCTATGCATTAAGCTAATTTGACATTTAAAAGATGCGAAAACTGCATAGTTGCCATGCATTAACTGCCTAATGGAAGAGATTTCACAGAAATCTCCTCCATTCAGGCAAAAACATTTCAGCATCACAGTCCCCATAGATTAATATGGGGAAAGCGATTTTCTGCAATGCATGAAGCTTTGAAAAGATTTGCATTGCGCAGACAGGTAACGCCAAATTGCATGAAATTGCGTTTATTAGAGTCCAGTTCAAGTGCATGCGCAGATCTATTTCACACAAGATACGCCACGGAAATGAACTTAGGTTCGAAGATGAATCAGGCCCATTATAACATATCAGCAGGCATTTAAAACAAGCATAACAACCTCTAACAAACAAATATGACAATAATGCAGGAAGAAGCCACATGAGAATGCTCAGATGGGTGCCTGTTGCCCGCAGCCCATCACTGCCTTAAAATCACATATAACCATAGGGTTTTGCTGCAAGTGTATGCTGACAGAAATGCTATTGTAAGTTGAATTGAAAGATCAGTTTTATGAACTTGCACAGTAACCTGCAAAAATGTGTGTACAATACACTCGCGCACAGTTCTTGACCTATTGTCTGGCAACAGTCTCCAAGTTAAACATATCGAGGAAAGTGCAGAAGTGACTGTGTCCATCTGGTGGCGCTGTCTGCATAACTCAAGGGAAGACTGAGGGCGGGACGTTGTAACATTATAGGTGGGTAAGGAGGCAGGAGCACATCTTTTGCTAATATCTCTCCCTATACTGGCCTCTCCCCAGGGCAACAAGAAAGTGGCATACTGAGAGGAAGTACTAGCGCTTCCATTCATTCACACGCTTCCTGGGTAGAGGAGCTGCGGGATATATACTTTTATCTTTCTGCTTCCAGCCTTTCAGACTTGGCTGGGAACAATCTCTACTTTATCTTTGTGGATTAATAGCAGAGCGATTGGATAGAGTAGTATACTTTTGGATCTCTCCCTACAAAAGGTAAAGTATGTTATATGTGTATAGAAATTAGTTTATTTAAGCTAAAGAGCCTCTCTATAGTATACTTATTATAATTGTTCGATGATGTTGCTAACACGAACTTTAAACATGTAACATAAATGGGGTCTGTTCTTAGTTACTGCATGATGCTTGGTCGGACAGTGAGCGAGTGGTTAGTTCTATTGTACGGTCCACGTGTCCCAGGTTTGTAAGCGAGATTTAAATGCCCAGTCTTGGTGTTGGTAACAAAGATCAACATGCAGCTGCGGGACACTGAACAAAAGCTTGATCAGTGCTCGCTATTGGAGAGTGTAACCCTTGACATACTGGTAATGGGCTTGGTCACTTGTTATTTAGCATTATACACCGTGTTTAATGATTGTGCTCTTTTCCAGGAGTTTAAGTAGTAGCGTTTTCACCCAATTGCCTTAGTTTCAGGTATTGCTGCTTCTGCAGAGGCGGATTTGTAGCTTATTAAATGTAGTGATTTGAAATGAGGTAGAATGATCCATTGTGTGCAGTTTCTTCTAAGTACAGAGAAAGAATTACATAAAGTAGTTTAATTTGAAAGAAATACATATTTTTAGGTCTCCGTACTAAGAAGTTAAGAGTATATCTTACATGATAAGTGTGTGTTTTATAACATAAAGTAATAACTCCGAGGGCGTTTGGCAGGGCTTGTGGTGGTGGATATATTATACATTCACACCTCCGTGGGGTCTTTTCCCACCAATGCATTTTCTGGAATGGATGTTCCAGTAACTAGTATCCAATCCAAAAAACAAATCTTGAGTATCAAGGATTGTCTGCAAAAGCCACTAAACTGAGCTTTAAATAGCAATCTCTGTGAATCACCAACTTGGTTATCCTTCCTATTTCGCTTACACTGGGGAAAAATGTTAACGTTTTAATTAATATCAGGCATTCTCCTACTTCCTTCTATAGCTCTCTCATTGTTTTGGGATGGGTGGATGTAGCAAAAAGAGTTTAAGGAAAGATCCTCTGCTGCCATAGGGGTTGACTAAACTGTCATTATTGATTAGTTTTAACCTCTTACTGACCAGGATGATGCAAGCTGATTCGCTGGTAGTGATTTTGGAGAATGTTTGTCAAGATGACCCTTTATTTATTAGTCTTTGTACAGTTTTATGGCATAGAAAATAACTATTACCTGCCCTCTGACTAGTTAAATTTGATCTGTCACATTGGGTAAACTATTGTTATGCTTTTTATTTGGTTTTATTTGTTGGGATATATGTTTACATGACATTTATAAATATTATATATGCTAATAAAAACAATGAGATTCAATATTGTGTTCATTAAACATTCATTTTCTAAATAGATTTCTATGCATCCTGCAAATGTGACTTCATTGCTATTGTGATTTCTTAAACCAGAGATTAGATTAAAAAGAATACTTGAAATACAAGCATCAGCTGTTTTGCTTGTAGGCAGAAGATTGGTCTTGTTTGAAGGTTACTTGCAATCACTGATAAGGTGTTAAAACATATGCAGGGTTATATATTTATTTTATTGTACTTTTACTTAAACAAACCTGTTGCTGGTATTACCTTTTGGTTATGTAGTTTAAATTGTCTTGGTTTTTTTTACCTGATAATGCATTATATATTATATTGGCACAGAATATGTATTACTGTTTAAACAATGCTTAGCAGCAGTCTCAGTTTACAATGCACTTTATAGTTGGATCTATTGACAATATTGCCAGAAGGTCTTGGCATTCTGTGTGTTATACACCTCAAGCAAAGGAGGTGGTGCACAGCAGACGGTTGCTCTAGGGGAATGTTTTGGTAACATTAAACATGTTTCTGTATAACGAAGATAACGCCCTTTAAAAAATAAAAATAAAAAATCGACATTTTTGTTACAAAAGTGACTGTGTAAAGTTTTTTCATCTCGGCATGTATAGATAGTTGTGTATTTCTGCTGAGAATGCAATATATACATTTATGAGTAAAGGTTTGCACAAATTGAGTTTTGCAGCAGAACAGGCAGCGTCTGAGGGGTACGAAGTTTCTGCAATACAAGCTGTGTTTTGCTTTTACTTTTCCATTCATACTTTTGGCCTAATTTAGGGGCATATTTATTAAACCAAATTTTCATGTTGTTTCCCCGAAAACGGCTGTTTTCGAGGGATAGACGCCAATTGAAGTATTTGCCTAATCTATCAACAGTGCATCACAGCAGATATCATAGATATCTGTTGCTTTGTACTTTTTTTGTAATACATAGCAGTCCCCATAGATGTCTATGGGGACTATTATGTACCGCAATTTAACAATGAATGAAAATGCTATTACATGTATGCTAATGTACGCCAGCTCAGCCTGCCGTACATTACCTTTATTGCTATTTTTCAGCACTGTTCGGCGCAGAGCTCTACAGCGCATGCGCATTGTCACACAACAGTGAAGCGCAGAGATTCTTGTGCACATGCCTGAAGTTTTCTGACTGAGCATGTGAACAAGGCTGCTGTGGATCACAAAACAGCTTTGGTAATGAAGAGACAGGTAAAGGTAAGTTTTTAACTTCACAAGGACAGCAGATTATTGTGACTGCTGTCCCTGCTGACATTTTTTCATAAATGTGAGAAATAGTTCAATCCTTATCAATGCCATATGGATTGAAAACTAGTTTTCATTTTATGCGGTTGTAGGTAAATGTGCCCATTACAGTTAAGTGAACACCTTTACACCTGGACAAATCATGTTGAGATGTGAGGGGTGCAAATGCAATTTAGTTTTTGCATGCATGCCTGATTTTCCATACAGCCTACACATACTGGGAAGCCTTCATTTAGAGATAAGCAAGGGCACACACACCTCCCAACTTTAATTCTACCACACATTTTACATTCCCTCTTCCTGCAGCACAACATGGTTTTTGCCAAGGTGCAAAACTGAATCTTCTAGTTGGCTAGTTGGATTTACTCCTAATTCTATATGAGGCCCTGTGTTTGTAAATCCTCATTTCACGGAATTCATAGTCTATGAATAGAGTTGAAATGATGACTGCTAACTGTCGAATTGTGCCAAATGAGGTAAAGAGTTAGCGGAATAGTTACGTAAATTATCATATTTGTAGCTACAAATAGGTAATTTACTTGTAGGGATTTTAGTTACAAAAATGGTGTTGCCATTCCCCATACGTGCCGAATTTTGAAATTGGAACACAACATATTATTTGTGGCCTGTGCAGGAGCCATTTGGACCATTATTTTGTTTGGTCTGGAGCCTGGAATTGTGGTAATTAATTCCTGAATTCTGATTGGGCTGATAGATGGGGGGCGGAGGGGTCGTGTGTCGGCCTTTGATGGGTTCTCAGGGCCTCTTACAGTCTGATTTGTTGCAGGTGGAGTTGGGCAGTCATTGGGCTACTTGGTGCACCCGCCCAATATTTGCATGAGAACAGCAGTTAAAGATGGTTGTCCTTTAGTTCTGTGGACTACCTCCCATATATTCGTCTTCTCATAAATCTACAATAGTTAAAAATGTGTAAAAAAAAAGTGGGACATTACAGCGTAGTGCCCGAGGAGTGTCCTCACAGGACTGTTTAGAAGATCTGAAACCGTGCAAGTCAACATTGTTGCATTTTTTAAATGGATACATTTTCATGAGCTTATACAAAGTATTGCATAAATTGTAAATATTACACAAAGTAGGAGCAGTGTGTATAGCCTGAGAACAATTTATTACATTGTATCTTATGGGGATATCTCCTTAACACATAGGAATTTTAGTTATGTTTACTTTTTAGGGGGATTGGCAAATGACCCATGAACAGCAGATATTTAGACTTGTAAATACATACAGACCAATCCAAAGGGATTTGTTTGTTTTAAAGATCTGATGGAATACTTTCTCAATTCAGCTGTTGGACTCCGTAAATTCAACTGTCATGCTGTTGCCATCTCTGTTTCTCCTTTGGTGATTTCCACAGCATCCTTGGGGGCAAACTTCTGCCAGCATGGGGAACAAGTATCATGGCTCTGTGTTCTGCAGTGAGCATGGTGTCCTACAAATATACTAAACATACATCTATTCTAAGCTGGTGAATAACTGAGAGTGCCTGTTTAGTACAAAAGTGTAAGCCTTTTCCAGAACAGGAAGGAGGTTCCGTTAATGCAAATAGTGAAGGGTAGTCATGGTTGCCTGCAGCTGAGTGTCTTAAGATTTCTTCAAAGACTAGTTCAACTTTCACTTCTCCACCTTTCACTGTTTCTCTTTATCCTAACGTACCACGTCAGCTGTAGCTGCACAAAAAAGACCAGTTGCCATTGGCTACTTTAATATTGGTGTCTGATTATTAGGGGCTGGCTGAGCTGGGGGCATCTCTAGTGGGCTATCTTGGGCTGGATCACCGGGTTACCTGTATTTTATTTATTTCCCCCCCCCCCACTTCCTTTGGAATGTTCTTAATAGGCCGCCGAGCCACCTAGTCTAAAATTTGCCAGCCAGCCCCTGCTTATGCTTCTGTCTTGCAGTATATGCATTTTTTCCTCCAGCAGCTATAATTGTTATTCCCTCCCTTTATTGTTTTCACCGCCTTCTAGATTGTAAGCTCGTTTTGGACAGGATCATCTTTAACTGTCATTTCATGCTTTATTATGGAATTGGTTTGTATAACGAGCCCCTCAATATACACAATTTGGATTCTTGGGTGTGGGTTGTTATGTCTCATAGCTGTCAAAGAACCTGTAGTCCACCTTTCTCATGTTGGTATATCTATACGACATGTTGTCTTTACTTCTGATCTACATATTTGTTGGTTATTGTGGAATGGACCATAATATTACAATACCCAATACACTGATACCCAAATATTATACCATACAGTGGTGGTGCCGTTACTGATGCAGACGCCTATGAGGATGTAAAGGTTGAATATTGGTACAGACTAGAAGAAGTAGCACACATCAAGATTGTTGAACAATAATGAATTTAATAGCACCTAAAATATGTCAAGCATGGGAAAAATTTAACACACACTACTGAACTGGAATACACCCCCAAAACCTGTAATAACACAAACTGCATAGCAGAGAAGTTTTACAGAATGTTCTTACTGCTGTTGGGTAGGTCTTAGTGTGTGCAGACAACAAGGACCTTAAGTTCTCTAACAAAAAAATCTATTTGGACTGTTGGGCTACTTTCTGTGAAATTACTATTATGAATATTGTATTTTTCATAGGTGTTCCCTTAAATATGCCTGTTATGAGGACATAAAGGGTTTGTCAGATCCAAATTGTAAACTGTTAATTATACTTATTAAAGATGTTGCTAATTTCACACCCTTTAAGTCTGATACACACTGTAGTCACTTGATGGCACAATTAAATGCAATAGTATAAAGCATTGCATGTATTCTGTAAATATGTCACGGATATGACACTGCTTCTATTAATTGTAATGTACATTTAAAATCCAATGCATTCTATGTTATGTGGTAAGATTGAGATATGAAATTTCTAATAAAGTCCTTGGTTATCATTCTTAATTTTTACTGTTTTCTTGAATGAACATTATATTTCCCTATTTTATTGATTTAGAGCCAATAACACCATTAATTTGTCCTGGCTCTTTTTAATTATACCTATATTTACAACCTCCAGATTGTAGACCAAAAGCTCAAAAAAATAAAAATAACAATTGTGTAGTGAGTTTGTTGGATGTGATTTGTGGGGATCTGTATTCGTAGTAGATGTTAAGCATTTAGGAGCATCTGCTAATGTCTCATAACTATTTTATAACTTTACTTTTCTATATATTATATGTTTAAATGCTTTATAGCTAGTATGGATATATTTTACCAAGTAGCATAAGCCCCCTTCATACCCAATGATTTCCTATCAGTGAGCCTATTAAACAGATAATTTAGTCAATGTGAACCTAAATGCTTCCATTTAAATAGAAAAAAAACATTTCTAAATGTTAACGAATCAGTTCAAAGTGAGCCAGCTATATATTATCAGCTAACCTTACATTTTTGTTTCTCTTTGTATTTGCTCCCAATATTTCTACTTTGTGAAATCGGGACAAAATAAGCCCCATTTCCATTCCACCCAAACTTTGCCCCTGTCCACACACACAGGCCCACTTTTGGTCGAAACTCCACCCATATTCATGTTGGCCCCACTTGTTTTGAGGTCTTTGAATCTGGACTGCGGCTGTAAGATTAAGGGATTAATATATGAAATAGTTTTGTTATATGACATTATCTTGTTTCTATCATGGTAGCTCTGCAAGTAGAAATGCTGGCACCATCATTTACCATTGTTTATCGTCTTGACCCAGAGCTGTCCTGTCAATCTTTTTGATGTGAGATAATCTTCTCCCAGTGCAATAGCTTGGGGACATAGTCTGTTGGCAAGAGATGTATGACAGCATTGGGGTCAGGGAATGACCGTGACAGAGTGGTTTGGTGTGGAAAGGGCTGAAAAGAACAGGCAAAGATGTAGCAGACACATTTTCATTGAAGTTCATTGCCTGCATAGAAGAATAGCATAAAACTATGTCTAGCATGTACTTTCCCCTGGGCTAGACACAATAAACTAAAGAACTTTTTTCCGGTCACAGTCCGCCTATCCTGTATGTTCATAGGCATCTTAACTTTCTTTCCTTGCTATTAAATATTATTTTTTATGGTGTGTGTGTGTGTGTGTGTGTAAAGCTTGCAAATTTACTTGTATAAAAGAGCATTTCCAAATATATATGAAAAAGTTTCAGACGTTTAACAGAAGATTAACATTTTGCATAGAATTTTTAAACCTTCACATTAGTCCCTGCACCAGTGAGCTTACAATCTATATTTCCTACAATACACACACGGGTCTGAGTCATTAAGGAGAGAGCAAGGCAAAGATAGGAGTGAGTTTGATCCTGGACAAACCATGTTACAATGCAAGGGGTGCAAATGAATTTATTAGTTTTCATGCAAGGAAAATACCGGATGTTTTTTCATGTAGCACACAGATATTTGATAGCTTTATTTTTATACTGAAATTTACAGTAAATCTAGGAGATGCCCTACCCCAAACCTAAATTTGTCCCCACATTTTCAATTTAAATCCACCTCCAATGCTTTTTTTGCTTTGCTCTCCTTAAAGGAGCTGCGTTTGATAGGTGTCCTAGCAGCAGGAACACCAAAATTTAGCTGTTTGGGTGGAAAAAATGTTCCTTTTAAGAACATTATTGTTCCTGGGAGTTTTCTTTTAAAATATTAGAAATGGGTATTCTTCTGTTAAATAATGGGTATAATATTTGTATCATGTGTTTAGAATTAGAGCAATAAAGTGTGACAACATCTATACTTCAAAGCAGGTGGTGAATACAACCAGCATTTTAATGGTCTGTTGGATGGAGCCAAAGTTCACATAATGCAGCTTGTCTGTAATTCTTTTTGTTAGCAGTATGTCTGGTACACATGTAATTTAATGGATTACGTGGGATACAAAAAATGTGGAATGTTGATGGTGTAAATAAATATAAGAACAGAGAATTAGAAGTACTATATCTTTACTGAAATCTCCAAACCTTTCAAGAATTGCCATTATTTCTCTAGAGGAGAAAAAAAAGCATATATGGCTGATTGGTCTTCTCACATCTGTGGTTAATACTCTTTAGACTTTAGCTATTAACATCTGGGAGTCTTAACATTTACTGAACTATACAGAAGCCTTTTAACAAATAATGGAATCCTTTGAAAGGAAAACAGATGAGTAACCTTGTTCTGGTGTAGATCTCTCTGCAAGTCTATTATGCTGAAATCCAGACAGACTGATTACTACACGAACATATTTCACACACCACCCCACTTGCTCTAGTGCAGCAAATATTTTACTTCATGCATTTGGTTTACAGCTATTGACTGCTTAGTAAAGCAGATTAATAGAATCATTTTCCATTGAGCAGCTCCTCTGTTTCTGTAGTATAGTGCTGGAAAAAGTTGCTTGTTCACCATTCAAAAATGACCACTGAAAATGATTGTGAACTGGAGAGCCAATAGAAAGCTGCAAGCTCCATGCTTATGGATTCCTATTGGTCCATGTGGTCACACCCCAATAGGCTGTATGTGTAGTGTTTCAGAACAAAGGAAGCGCTGGGAGAACTGTTTCCGGCAGCCACACTAAGGGCAAGGAGCAGCTCTGTTAAAATTTAATGATTGATTGTGGATGCTGTTTTACCTTGGCAGTGCAAATCTATTGTTCTACACATTTATGTCATATGGAGGTGGATGTCCAGCTAGAATATATTATTTAAACAATGGTCATTTGGCTATATGAAAAGTATAACTCTTTCCTACATTAAGTTTCTCCTAACTACAAATTCATTAGTATATACAGCAGATTTTTTAGAAAAAAATAAAAACTGTTTTTGTAAACATTCTTAAATATTCCCCTAGAATAGATGTAAGTATTCTTATCTATGATGATTTGCATCTTAAATTGTACATGAGTGTCAGGAACCCCTCCAGCCAGTACAACAACGGGGTCTGCTCTGGCAGTCTGGTGTTCACTGGAGCCCCTAGTGGTGGGGACAGACTTGGCCGCAGACTACAAAGGGTCGTGTGATGTGTACCAGCTGTGGAGAACCCAGGAGCAGAGGTTAATGGCAGACAGCGAATCCAGAGAACAGGCCAATTTGCGCATGCGCCCTGCTTTCATTTATTAGAGGGACGCGGCGCTGCGGAGAAAGCGTCCGGCCGTTGCCTTGTGTCCCGGTCGTCAAGGTGGCGGCCGGAGGTGACGCCCCGGTCGTCAAGGTGGCGGCCGGAGGTGACGCCCCGGTCGTCAACGTGGCGGCCGGAGGTGACGCCCCGGTCGTCAAGGTGGCGGCCGGGACTTCGGGGAGACCAGGAGACGAGTCGCGGCGGCGGTGAGCACCGCCGCGGCTCGTAACATTGAGTACATCTTTGTAAAGGCAAGGAAGTGTGCTTTTTTGTTTTGTTTTTTGGCTAGAATAAATTGTACATTAATGACAAAGTCTCCTTACAGCCCTCTATACATTTTAATATTAAGTGTCATCATAGGCAAGGTGATAGGGAGCACAGACTTTGTATGCAAGATACAGAATTTGTAGTTGGAACTGAGCATGGGCATTGCTATACTGTATATATGAGGCATGCATATACGCATATATGTGGGTCTTCACAGTAATATTATAAGAAAATGGATTATGGGTCTTGTAACAATTACCCATTCATAATTATTGAGATTTGCATAATTACTAATTACATTGACTATACACTAATCCTAATGTAATTGTGTATATGTATGTATATAATATATTTATTTTTGGTAAAGGACATTTTTTTTTCTCATTTGTACACATTAAAACAATACAGGTGTTAATTTTTCATATGACTTGAGTTTATATTCAGAATGTTACTCTACTGTGTCTGGTGTTCGTTTTAATACTATTTTTTTTTGTTTTTATGACATTTACTAGGTAATTAGTGCTTACTAGAAGTTCCTACTTCTTCCAAGTAATAAACACAACTTTGTGTATGCGTCAAACAGGCAATGAATGAATTTCAGAAGGGAACATAAACATGCCAGCATGTGGAACAGCTGCCAGATGTTGGTCATAAAAGAAACATCAAGCATTCATTAATGTGTTTACTATATGGTTTTACAAAATGTAACTATTGGATTTGGTGACGCAATTTTGAAGTCAATGGCTGAGAAATGTATATAACTTGGGAGTTACTTGTTTATTCAGTGTACAACCATTCTATCATAATTTATTAGTGCCAGCATACCTAATGAAGGAGTGATTGGAGGTTTCATCATTTAGGTGACCAGCGTGGGAAAGAAAGTTAAAGTAGACTGAATTCTAAGCTATCCGATCATAAGTCACTAGCTTGTTAGACTAGAGTATACTCTGTGCTGTGTACAACTCAATGTAGTAATTTGAAATGTTCCTGGAAATTTTTGCTTTCAAGATAAGTTTTGAATACTTTGGGGCCGATTCAATTATTGTAAGAATAACACGGCGCTAATTATATTACCGGTAATGCAGAAATTTTAACCTGTACATTTGCTCGCAGCACTCAGCATTAAAATTACCATACTAACGGTAATACTGCGCACTTATACCATATTAACGGTAATACTGCGCACTTATACCATATTAACGGTAATAAGCGCACTTATACCATATTAACGGTAATAAGCGCATGCCGCGTTAGCCAATTTGTGTTGAGAACAAGGAAAGGGAAACTTTGTCTGAGCAACCAGTAGAGGTGGATCTATGAGGAACCTAAGGCAAATATCTTAAAGCCGGAATCCTATCCTATGCATTGGAATTTGTTACTTCTCTCTAAGCTTTGTTTGCACTGTATCCTCCTTCCCATTCTTACATCACACGACATGCTGTGAGCTGGTCTGTGTAACAGACTGACCTTTAGTTCTGTGTCTGGCAGCCATTTTTGTTTGTCAACCAGAGAGCTATTGAAAAGGAGATAATGATTTGTAGGAGGATTGCTAAAAAAAATGAGATGCATGCTTAAAATGTATAAATCTTCTATGTGTGAATGCTGCTTTAAGCTTTGTGGTGTAATAAAATGTAGGGAAGTTTGTCTTTTTATTATCTTGATGCATGGTCTGAATTAGAGGTTTCTGTGTTCTTGGTAATTATTAAAATTCTTTTAAGTGACTGGCTTTAGCACATCACATTAGCACAAATGCTTATAATGGTTAAAGGGATGAGAAGGACACAATATCAACTTCGGCAGATTAGGTAGGCCCAACCCTACATACCAGCAGTGTGGGGAAATTTTATGATGCACATTCAGAAAGCCTAGAACCACACCCAAATTACTTTCCCTTTCAGTATCTTGCCTTCATTACATACTAAAAAGGAGTATAAGCTGCTTTGCAAGTTAAAACACCTAAATCTAACGTTATTGTACATATAAGAAAACTGGTTTGCAAAAGAACCATTTAAAGCTTTATTTCCAATATGTGAGCTTATCAGAGTACATAATTAAAGGACAAAATATTGTACTTGGCTAGATAATATATAGCTTTACACAACATACATTATTTTATTCTATGGGAGCTTTTATGTATATATTAAAGTTCCAGTTGCCGTTGAATTTCAATTTGCATTTCTATTTAGTGGTGCTAAATAGAAACTGACCACTGTTATTGACCCAGTTATATACATTAAAACACTGTTTTTAAGTTTCGCAATACAACTTTGTGTTAAACATTTAGAACTTTTGGAAATTTTGTATAAATAATAATAAAATATTGCCTATAAGTTTATTGATGTAATATTTATTACCATTTATTTATATAGCGCCACTAATTTTGCAGCGCTGTACAGAGAACTCACTCACATCAGTCTCTGCCCCATTGGGGCTTACAGTCTAAATTCACACACACGCACTATGGTCAATTTGTTAGCAGCCAATTAACTTACCAGTATGTTTTTGGAGTGTGGGAGGAAACCGGAGCACCCGGAGGAAACGCAAACACTGGGAGAACATACCAACTCCACACAGATAAGGCCATGGTCGGGAATTGAACTCATGACCCCAGTGCTGTAAGGCAGAAGTGCTAACCACTTAGCCACCGTGCTGCCCATATATACAGTACTGTGCAAAATTTTGAGGCCGGTATGGAAAAAATGCTGCAAACTAAGAATGCTTTCAAAAATAGAAGTGTTAATAGTTTATTTGAATCAATTAGCAAAGTGAATGAACAGAAGAGAAATCTAAATCAAATCAATATTTGGTGTGACCACCCTTTGCTTTCAAAAGAGCATCAATTCTTCTAGGTACACTTGCACACAGTTAATGAAGAAACTTGTCAGGGGGGGTTGTTCCAAACATCTTGGAGAACTAGCCACAGATCTTCTGAGGATGTAGGCTTGCTCAAATCCTTCTATGTCTTCAGGTTATCCCATGCAAACTCAATGATGTTGAGATCAGGGCTCAGTGGGGGCCATATCATCACTTTTTCAGGACTCCTTGTCCTTCTTTAGGATGAAGATAGTTCTTAATGACATTGGCTGTATGTTTGGGGGCATTGTCCCGCTGCAGAATAAAGTTGGAGTCAATCAAATGCCTCCCTGATGGTATTGCATGATGCATAAGTACCTGCCTGTATTTCTCAGCATTGAGGACACCATAAATCCTGACCAAATCCCAAACTCCATTGCAGAACTGAACTGCGAAGAAGCCTCCACCAAGTTTCACTGTTGCCTGTAGACACTGATTAGTGTACCACTGGACAAAGGTGCCTGTTGCTGAGTTACATCAGCAGAATTTTGCTGGTGTTTTATGGGAGAATTTATATAGCACACTCGGTGTCTTATAACACCTTGGCAAGATCTTAAATTGAGCCTCAACCACTGACACGCCAGGCGAGCAAGCATCATCTGGAATATTTTTGGCCAATCTTTTTCATCTATAGTTCCTGGCAAGTCCATATTCCAAGCCTAAACATATTGGAACGTGAAGCATGTAATCTAGGACATCCTGTAAAGTTTTGAAATAACGTATTAGGGGGAAATGGTGGGAGGGCTTTCACATTTTTTTTGTTTATGTTTTTTTAAAGAGGTCATTACCTGACCAAAAGTCTGTAAGTATGTCCAATGCTAATGAGCTGAGAAGGACAATTTCTCTTGCATCTCCAGGAAGTAATTTATTACCCCCTCCTTACCACCAGCTGTCACACAGCTTCAATCCTGCCTGAGTCCATGCTCCCATAGATCTGGACTTGAGCCCAAGGGAAGAGTTTGGACTATGTGTAGTTGAGACTAAGCAAAGACGCCGGAGAGGAAAGGTCTCTGAGTTGTTCTAAAGCTTTTCCAACATTTCAGGTTGGGTCCAATCACCAGGTGCCTAATTTCTAAAATATTTGCTGTCATATAAGTAAAGTGATTTTCCATTTTTGCAACATCTGATCAGGTCCACTCCATTAATCTGCTCATCATTATAGTGTGAGAATATTCTTAGAACAGTGGTAACTGTAATCCCCCTTTGGCTATACAGTTGCATATTAACTCGTATTTAAACCAAGCTCACCCCCCCCTTCCTTCTCCTCCAATCAATTTCCTGGGCCCAGAGAAGAAACTCCAGGGTGCCTTTTATCAAGATTGCCTGGAGAACATATAAAATCTGTGGAAGTGTTTTCATTATTATTAGACTACCGGTATATTCTCGAAAGCCATGAGAATATTATTTCATGACCTAGCCTTTCAACTCTCTGTGTACCTTTAGACAGATCGGATGATAAATGTAAGTGTAATAGATGTTTAGGATGTCATGCGACAGGAAAGGCATTGTGAAGGCCACTGGCGACTCCGTCTGAAATATTCATGTTCACAGCGATTTGGAGGATTGCCCATATATCTTACTACACTACCAATTTTGGTGGAATACTAACAGGGTCTGTTACTGTAGCCAATAAGTCATCAGCATACTGTATAACATCAGATTAAATTATTTCTTGATGATTTGCCCCCCCCTATATATATATATATATATATATATATATATATATATATATATATTTTGCCTTTGAGCCTTACTTTAAATATGCAGTTCAGTCACAAAACATGTCTTGGAACTGGAGAAGACGAGTACAAAGAGGAGCAACTAAGTTGATAATGGTATTGAAGCTCTCAGATGAAGAACGATTGACTAGATTTTACACTATAGAAGAGGGACAGTTAAGAACAATGGTACCTCACAAGTTGTTAGCCCATTACATGCAAAAAAAACAAAAAGTGCAAACATCTAATTTTGGAGTTGCAGATTCAGTGCTTAGCCATTATTTTAGTTTATTTTTAAAGAGTGCAAAAATGCAGATGCTTGTTACATGTGTTATCCAGCTAGTGCATACGTAAGTGCATGTCAACATTCTGCTTTTTAGAATTATTTCAAGAGAAGAAAAAGTTCTAATATCAGAGGCACATTGTATATATTTATTACCAGTACTAAGACATAATCATTTAGATTTTTGTTATTTAAAAATTAAAAGTTTATTTCTTAATAAATTAAAATAGTTCTAATGGTTTGGTATAGTGCTATATTGACCCAAGTGAAATATTAAAATATATTGATTAAAATTTTTGAAATAGATTAAAATTAGGAGGAAAAGAACCCCCCTCCTTTCTAGTACCTGACAGTCTCTACATTTAGTAGTTCCCATCACTCCTGAATTATGCATTAGATAATAGAGATCATTCTGAACCTCTACTAATATGATCAGTTAATATCATAGGTAAAATATTTTACCCTTTTTAATCTTTTAGTTTAGAATCAGTATTCTGATAGGGGTAATTCCATTGGATAGATAGTCACTCTATGGCTATATATTCCTTTGCCAGTCAACTATTATGGAGCCCAGAGAAGAAACTCCAGGGGTGCCTTATGTTTCAATTGCTGGTGACTTCTATTGCCTACTTTGATTGGTCATAGGTATGTAATGTTCTTTGTACAACAGTTGAATCAAATTAGTTTCTAGAGTTTGAGATTTTTTTTTTCCGTTGGCAATCAGCAGTTTGTCTCATTAGGGGATGTTAATGCACATCACATAAATGCTCAAACAGTGGGGCATATTCATTTACGATTCGTGGCCGCAATTACACGCGGCTGCACGGGTCCCAGTACCAAAACATTGCGTATTTCCGTGATGTTGCGGTACTGTAATGACACATTACACACGCAGCTACAAGTCCTAATTGAATATGCCCCAGTGATTGCGTAGTATAGTTGTCCAAGTTGAAAACTTGTTACTATATATCCATGTATAACTCCCAGTCACCAGAATATGTCTCAAGCTGTTGTAGTTAAGAGAATTATAATGCATCAATAACCTTAAATAGATTTAGGGATGGGATGAGATAATGGCGAGAATGCTTGCAACTTGGCTTGCCTAAAAGATTTTGTGGAAGCTAACTAAAGGTTAAGTCAAACTTATGTGGTCTTTTGTTGGGGTTTAGATATACACAATGGACCAAAAGGTATTATTTACCAGTACTCCCCATATTCTATATACGTAAAAAAAAAAAAAAAAGTTACTATGTCTTTACTTTACAGCTCTATTCCAAAATCTTGACCTAGCTGAAAGTACAAACTTGGTTACATACATTTATTTATACCACAAAGTTGTCTGTACTTGGTATGAGACATGGCGTCTCGAATGACTGTAAAGTGTAGGCCATATACTTTTACTTAACAGCATCTACACGTTAAACTTTCACTACTGATATAAGGTTGAACTTTCACTACTGATATAAGGTTGAACTTTCGCTACTGATTTAAGGTTCATGGGCATGTTTTGCCTTTTTGCAGGTGAGTGACCTAAAGGGCCTAATAGATTAACAACTACACATTCCTGTTATGTGGCAGTTGATTTGGGGGCAGGGAATGCAGAATAATTCACTTAAAAGGTTTTAATTTAGCATCCTATATTCAGTAGATTGAATTAATTGCAAGGTATGATTATAAATGTTTAAGCATAACTTTTACTCCTTATTGTAAATTATATAGCTACTAGAAGAATCCCTTGAGCTCTGTGATAATGTGCACATATGTTTTTAATTAATATTGTGGTGATGACATCAGAACTCGCTTTTTTTTTTCGTCTGTAATTTACATCTTGTCATATGCAAGCTACTTACTAGTCATATCAAACTGCAAATGGGTGTAGTGTTTTCATTCATAGTATTAACTTGTTGTGGCTCACAGACACTCATTGTCCAGCCATGGGTTCAACCTGAGAGGTGGAGACTATATTCCATTGCTATCTCTCTGATGGTCTCTAAATTCTGTACAGCTGGATCCCATAGAAATAGATCATTAATGCCATCCTGAGATAAATGAACTAATGCTACTGTCCCTATAACAATCTAGAGAGAGGACATTTTTTTTTTTTTTTAAATGTATAATTTTATATAAATTTGTCAAATGTTATGGTTTGTAGGGGGTATTCAATTAGCCACTATATGCCACTAGACATAACTGTAGTGTCCGGCTGCGCGCATTGCCGGCTGATACGGTACAGAATCTTCGCTCATTTTCTCCTCGCATCTGCATGGGACTCAAGAGAAAATGAGCGGAGATTGTCTCTCTACGGAATGTTCCAGAGACGCATCACGGCAACTAATTGAATCCCTCCAGTACTGTCTCTTAATAATCACAATACTATCGAATACATTTGTTTTGTTTCATATTATGACCGCTTTTCTTTTGTTTTTTTGTAGGGCACCATGGCCAAGATGGAGGGTAAAACCTCACTCCTAGATAATATGATAGGCGTCGGTGATATGGTGCTCTTAGAACCACTCAATGAAGAAACATTTATCAACAACCTCAAAAAGCGTTTTGATCACAGTGAAATCTATGTAAGTAATGTATAATTTTACTGTCTATTTTGTACAAATATATTGTGCTGTCTATTTGTTTCCCATGCTGTGTGTGTGTGTGTGTGTGTGTGTGTGTGTGTGTGTGTGGCAGGATAGGTCTGTTTTCATTGTGAAAGCCGAGAGAGAATTTGTGCCAGGCAATACTTCAGAAGAGCAGTGAATAATGCAGTAGTTATTTGTTTTTGCTTTTTATTTTGTATGTATTCTCTTTTATGCTTGCAGCAGGTTATGGCACTGAATGTTTCTGTAAGGCTTCATGTTTGGTTGCTGGCTTTCAATAACATTTTGTTTGTGAAACACTAAAAGCAGAAGCGCCACACAGTGTAAAACAATCTTCAAGCAATATTATATATAGTGGTTAATCGACAACTTTGTACCGAAATAGAATAAATATGAAGCTCATCTGGTATATGCACTATACTTGCCTACTTTTTTTTTTTTTTTTTTTAACTCCGGGAGCTCCCAGAAGAGGGTGGGTTGCGGGTAATACCTCACGGGGGACGGGTCCAAAATGACGCGATTCATCGCGAATTGCATCATTGAGGCTCACATCCTGCCCTTTTCACTAGGAAGTGGCCAGGATGCAGGAGAATTGCCTGCTCTCCCAGGAGCCCGGGAGACCTACCTGGAATTCCGGGAGACCTACCTGGAATTCCGGGAGAGTTGGCAAGTATAATATGCAGTGATGTGAATAGTAGTCTTCCTTTGTAGTATTCCATAATGATGATGATCAATCCAGCGGACGACTACAACTCAAAGGAGAAATACAATAGTGTAGTATGTTGCTTAAAAGCAAAACATCAGATCCAGGAATCTTTTAAAAGTAAAGTGCAACTTGGGCTGTTAGCAAAAAATAAATAAAACATAGAAAATTCATAAAAAATGCAGACAAAGATAAATATAGCTTATCTGGATTCTGCAACACCACGTCGATGTTATCACTTGTTATCACTTCCTGGCCACGATGTTATCACTTCCTGGCCACAAAGAAGTCCCTAATAGAGGCTTGTAGAAATGATGGTTCCAGACAAATCTTGACGCCTTTCAACATTCAGACTTCTTACAAGAATTGTTTAAGAATGTAAAAAATTCTATTTAATTCTATTACAATTTTTTGTTGCTGACAGCCTAAGATGCACTTTACTTTTAATAGAATTTTAGATTTGATATTTTGCTTTTAAGGAACATACTACACTTTTGTATTTCTTTTTGTATTTCTCCTTTGACTTGTAGTCTTCTGCTGGATTGATCCTATTCACATCAGTGCAAATACCAGATAAGCTTCATATTTATTCTGTGGTTATTGATTCACCACAATATATAATACTGTTTTGCATTATGTGTGGCACTTCTGTTTTTTTGTGTTTCATCTTCTGCATCTGCCAATAGGTGCTATAAGATGAGTAGCAGCCTTCTCTGCATGTTATAATAATTTTCTATTGGTGTGCACTGTTTTCACTTCGTTGGGTGTAACTGAGCGCCTTTTTGCTTACTTACTTTCATTAAACAAGATTTTGTTTATATTCAGTTATTTAATAATACGTGTGTGTGTGTGTATATTATACTAAAGTCACTTATTTGCATTGCTTTGTTTGGTGAGCTGAGTAAAGTAGACTAGTCACACTATATCAGCCACAATTCAGCCTCTGATTTGGAAATCCAACATCCATCTTTGCTTTATTCATTCTACATTTATTCATTCAGTGTCTCCACAATAAGGACACAACCATGTGATCTGGGTTCTTTAAATACTTTATTTATCAATCTAAAAAAAGAAAGATAAAACTGGTTTAACAAGGATTCATGTTTCATTTATTCATTGTTGCCATGAAAGTGTTTGTACTCATTTTGGTCATATTGTTTAATTTATTATTTGTTAAGCTACCATGTTAAATATGGTTGTCCTTGTTTGTATTCGGTAAATCCAGTTGTTCATGAATAGGCACATTAATAATTGATATCCATTTAAGTGGAACTGAAGCGTTCAAATATGTCATATGTTATGTTTTATAATGCAGGAGGAACAGTGCTGCCTTATAGTTTAAACAGTGTACAGGGATTTTAGTCTAATTTAAATGTATCTGCAAATAACTACAAAAAACTGTATGGTGGAGGAGAAAACATCACAACGCAGGTCAACTTCCCCTCTGGATATTAACAATGCGGGTAACAACTTCATCACCTGGGCGCACACATCAACCTTCAACAGAGATTAATAATTCTGGGCAATACAGAACCAGCTACCCCTCTGGGCTGAAAGGAGCGCAACCACAAGCCGCCACAAAAGGGCGGTACTTGCACCAAAACTATTGCCGACTTTTCGAAGGGAAACTGGTTCAGAATTCCCACTACATTAATGTGCACCCACCAATCATTGGCTGCCGACTGCACTGCGTTTTCTGGCAACAAAATGATCCAGGACCACCAAAAATACAAACGCCATACCAGGCCAGGTACCAACAGAAGAGAAAAAAGGAAAAATCAAAACATCACAAAATAAAATATCTCAAAATTCAGCAACAGCTACTGGAAAATCCATCAGATACCATCATTGTCCTGGATCCTAGAGACTGATTTTCACTCCACCCCTCACTTTTATTAACTGCTCCTTACCCCTCCCCCAGTAACATTAGATGGGCATACCCCCATTCACTGCTAGGTCTGTATCCGAAAATTTAGGGCTTTCTTCACCACCACTCTCCTCTCAGAAGAGTACAATGGGAGGGCCTCTTCTGAGCATGTACAGGACTGATACATTCATAGTAAAGCCCCAAAATTAGAAGCAGCAATCTCCTGATAGCAGCTAGCGATAGTCCCTTCCAGTCACATTCTCTGATTTTCATTCAGGGGATTTAGAGTAACTTGGCAGCCCCCAGGGCTCTACCACCTTTTAAGACAAAGTTTGTCCATTTTTAGCAATCCATTTTTAGGCATGACCAGATTACATGAGGGATGTAAGAGGCAAGGGCCACACTCCAGACGTCTATGCTTAACTGTGTGTGTGTGTCCACTCGATAATGCATAACCTTTGATACATTAGTGTCAAATAAAAACTCTACTTTTCACAAACCTTCTTCCCAATAGAAAAAGTTCAGTTTATTTTTTGTTTTCTAATGAAAATTACCAATTACCGTTTAATTTTTTTTGTTTTGCGCGTAACATCGTAGCAGAAGTATTTTTAAATACCTACCTTGTAACAAAGTATTGCCACACTGTGGAAAGACTGCATTTCCCAACATATTGTGCATAACCCTCAGTGTTCGATGGGGCCTTGGGAACATGACATCAGTGTTAGAGGAGAGGCAATACTGGGGAGTCAGTATTCAGCACTTGGAAGGGCAGGTGGTTCAACAAGCATTTGTAACAGACAGACAATAGGATGAGCTTCAACACCTTTCACCTGCTTGATTCTAGTGGGTGTGTGGTTGATCATTGAAGCTTTGTGGTTCATTGTGGTTGATCATTAAATACCATTCATTATAAGCTAGGGCCTGGCTGTGTGCATCCATGTACTTTAGAAATGGGTCTCCCAAAGTGAAAAAAAGTTAGTAACTAGATACTGTCTTTCCAGAGAATTTAGTAATCTGTGTAGTGTTCTCTTTTAAAAGCAAACTAACCTCAAATGTACTTTGCTTAATTGTATCAAACACATGGGAGTATACTGCATACAGTCTGCAGGGCGCCTCGAAATTAAAAAAAAAAATTACTATGGTCATTTAAAACGGAAATCCATGGGGAGGAGAGGAAGGAAGGGGCTATGAATCTTACCTGCATGAAGCTGCTCCTCTCTGCTCTGTCTCCTCCCCTCCGCTCACTGACAGTGACAGGCCATGATGATGACATCATCACGGCCTGACAGTGTCTGTGAGTGGAGGGGAGAAGACAGAGCAGAGAGGAGCAGCTTCATGCAGGTAAGTTAAAGAAAGACATGGGGAGCTGAGGGGAGGGAAGCGCAGCGCCAATTTTGACAGAGGGGGAGCCGATTTTTTAAAGGGGGCGGCCCGGATTTTTAAAGGGGGGGGGGTGCCGATTTTCATACTGTGCCTAGGGCGCCAAGGACCCTAGCACCGGCGCTGACTGCATATGCAAGACATATCTTTTTATGTCCCCTCTCTGTTCAGGCTTTTTGGAAACTTAGGAGCTTTTGTCTTTGCCTGCTCTCTGTCATATATTCGGTGCTTTCCTGATTTGGCCATGTACCCAATGATGTCACATTTATATTTGTCTACTTATCACAACTCAATTAGATTGACAGAAGGGTTCTGGGTGGTGATGAAGGGATTCTGGGAAAGATGAAGCAAAACAGTAGAACTCTACTAAATGGTGAGCTCTGCAAGCAGTCTTAGTAGCACCATCGTAGAAGTAGGTAAACATTCAGATTTTAAGCTTTCATTCTTTTAAAATTGACAGTAAGCAAATCTAAATGGGGAAAAAAAAATATAGGGTTATAGACAGTTTGGTTAGTTTTAGAGATGCTTTTAATTTGAAGAGTAAATTATCACCTACACCTTTTTTTAAAATAGATTTTTTTGGAAGGGTTGTCACATCTGATTAGAGAGGATAAAGAAGACCTGAGATCTGCCAAGTTTGTGAAAGCTACGTGCTTTAGTAAAACATTTTTTTACTGCATTGGATTCACAGGGTTTCTTCATGTGAATGAAAGTTTCATACCATCCAGTGTTTATTGTGTATGGGGAATGTGTATGGTAAGCTCCCAAAGAGACAGATGCCAATGATATTCTCTGTAAAAGGGCTGAATAATATGTAAGGGCTATATAAATGAAGGATAATAAAATAATGGGTGTCATGTGCAAGTTAATTTCTAGGCATATAAAACTGAAAATATGTGTGTTTTGAATTAATTCCTAATAATGGCTTGATACGGTTCAGAGGAGATGTGTACAGCCAGGGATTAAGTCCTTACATTGAATCTAAATTAAAGTGTCCCTTTGATTATGTTACACTGTTCTAACCAGAGTGTTTGTAGATAAGAGAACCCAGACCCCATGGTTACAGAACAAGCACCTTGTATCAATTTATTGTGGGTCCCAAAAGTTAAAGCCTTTGGAAATATCTCTTTCAGGACACTGATATGCAACACACATCTGGGATGTCTCAGATATTTCGACTGCTGAGACGGGGTTATATGTTAATTACGAATTCAAGCTGGTCAATTGGGTCAAATTTTTTTTCAGCGTAACACCGTAGAAAAAGTATTTTTAAATGCCTAACTTGTAGCAAGGTATTATCACACTGTGGAAAGACTACATTTATCACCATGTTGTGCATGACTTGGGAACATGACGTCGGTGTTAGAGGAGAGGCAATACTGAAGAGTCAGTATGTTTTAATTGTCCTATAATTTTTTTTTCTCCAATATAATACTTACAGGAGATATGTGCTGTACACAGATGAAGGGAAATTTATGACCTGTTGTGTGGAGGTAAAATCATATTTATAAGCCATTATGGTGAGAAGTTGGGACAGGATAAATAAATCCTGACTGGAAAAATGGTTTTATTCGTAAAACCTTATTTGCATTTATACATACTATCTAGTTCTGACATCACAGGCAGGGGTGAATTTGGGCCCTGTAGCAGTTTTATAACTGTAGTGTAACTTTAAGAAATTGTTCACTTTTGGGGAGTCAATCTGATGTTGTAGAGTGTCCCATTTTCTGCTCTTCCCAGCAATAGAATCTTGATCATATGTGAGTTTATCAATTCTGTGTTTATCCTTTTTATTTTACAAGAACTCATTGCATTATACCTTTGTATGTCATTTGATTAATTATCTATTATTATTATTATATCATTCTCTTAAGTATTGTGGAATTATTTTCCATGTTAAATTAGACTTAAGTTCAGGTCTCTCTGTTCTTACAAATTCACCTGACAGTTTGGTCAAAATGTTACATAGTTGAAACAGGGGAGAACATTGTGGTTTATGGTAACTCTGATTTAAATTAAATTGTGATTAAATTAGTTTTAAGGGAGAACCGGTTAGTCTAGTGTGTACGTATGAATTGCCCGAGTGATCGAACCTTCAGTTGTTGGTAAAATCATTGTAGTGAACACTGCAGTTGAAAAATTCTTTAGTGTGTATCTAGCCTAAGAGTGTCAGCTCTTCGCAAAAAACCTTGGTGGTGGCATTATTGGTAAGGCAAAACTAGTGTGTGGCATATATAGGGCGAGCAGGGTTCTCTTACCTCTGTCTGTATGTATTACCCAGTATTGTCTTATCGGTGTTTGTTCCCAATTGTAAAGCGCTACGGAATTTGCTGGCGCTATATAAATATATGTTGATGATGATGAATTTAATAATTTTAGATAGACCAGATGGTTGTTTTTGATTAACCCTTTGTCACACACGTCATGCAGGCTCAGGTGAGTGCTAGTTGTGACAATAGGGAAAACAATATCACTGATAAATCTATATACCACAGTCATGGAATATTTTAATGTTTTTGAAGAGCATTATAGTTTTTGGTTTTTTCTTTCCCTTTTCTATTCAATGAATATACACTGTAGTGTTTTAGAAATTCAAGCACTACCATGTTTGTGTGACTTCAATATAGTTCTAGGAAAAAAAACCTGTAACATAACTCTAACTCTATATTGGAGCAAATTGGGCACTTCATATAATTGGGGTGTGTGTATGGGACAGTAATGCAAATCATAAACTGCAACATCTGAAGGAAATTTATCTATCTCTCTCTCTACTTGCAGACCTACATAGGCAGCGTGGTTATATCTGTAAACCCATACAGGTCACTGCCAATTTACACACCAGACAAGGTAGAGGAATACAGAAACCGCAACTTCTATGAACTTAGTCCTCACATGTGAGTATAATTTTGACTTTATACAGATTCTGTTCAAAGAGTGGAACTTTGGCTGTGGAATGGTGATGCTGCCTTTAATCCATAAAATGGACATCTATCTTGGCATGATTCCTTCACAATATTTGAATTGCTTATCCATGCTGAAATTCATTAAACCTTTATCCATTCAATATTCAGTGGAGGATGCAGCCTAGTTTTTGGGCTTCTTTATCTGGTTTTGTAATATTTAGCACAATTCACCTTTTTCCTGCTACCATGTGCAAGCTAATTTGTGATAAATTGCTCCCCTTGAGCCCTGGTTTACCTCTGGAGAAGGCTGACAAGGGAAACGGGGACAAAATTAACCTTTTGCAGACCTCTGGAGGAGGACACGTCTGCTTGCTTAATGGGGGTGCTACTTCATTCATTCATTCATTGGTCTGTTCTTGTAAATGTGTATACATTATCCCAAGTCATTTACTTGTGCTCGCTCTGATTTATCTGCTTACAGTACTGCTGCTGATGCAATTATATACATATATACTTTTAATCACATGCTTTTTGGGTCAACTGTAAACTCCTTCTTTCAATTATTTTACTTGATAAATAGATTGTGTTTGTGTGTGTGTATATGTGTGTGTGTGTGTGTGTGTGTATATGTGTATATATATATATATATATATATATATATATATATATATATATATATATATATATATATATATATTTATTATGTGTAAATCTAATGTAAAAAATGTATTTCACGATTTGGGTATGGTGCTACCGGGCCTTTAAATTTGAAAGCTTAACAAATATTGTCAGGAATGTCTCCCAAGGTTTTTGTCTAATAAGTAACTATGCAAAAACATAGATAACATTTTCCATATCAAAACAAAAAACAAACAAAACTCACTGCCCAAATGTCTTGGTTTATAGGCTATTTATGAAGCCCTAAATTATGTGGAAATTGCTTTTTCTGCATGGTTTAGGCATTTTTACGTAAAATGTTTATTTAGGAAAAGCCTAATGCAGGAGATATTGGTGATATCTCCTGCATTAGGCAAATCACTGTATTGAACCACAGTCCCCATAATACTCAATGGAGACTGCGGTCTGGGCAGTTTTATCAAGCTCCACACCGATGGCGGTAGCCATTGAATCCTATGGGGAGAGCATCACAGGAGAGGGATCTTCGGATTTTTATTGCAATGGCAATAGCATATGCGTGACCTTAGGACGCATATGCGCAGTAAAGACTCCTGGTCAGAACCCAGAGTCGTCTTTAAAAAAGAGTCCTTTCCAGGACAGCCTTCTATTGTATAGTAAAATGAGACGAGAAGTTAAAAAAAAAAAAAAATAATAGTTAAATAATTGTTCTGTCATTTCTTTATATGTAACATACCATACAGCAATGGTGTCCAATCGAAATTCAAGGGTAGCCATACTTGCTGTGGAAATTTTAATATTCACTATGTTACAAAAATATTTAAAATACTATATTATAAAATGTTACTGCAGCAGTAGTATTGTCAGATTTCAGTCTTGTACAAATCACTCACCTGACTTTTTCTCAGGTGCTGTCGCTCTGGCTCCAGCTAGATTGCCTTTTTCCTGTCGGTGGACACAATATTTAGATCAATATTTGAAATAAAAGACCTTCTGCCCATAAAAAAAGGATAGACTGTGGAAATCCATCGCACCGCCTTACATTGATAATGTTTATATGTTCTGACAGTCCAGCAGATTGGTCTCATGAGAGTTTCTTGTAGTGCCTGTTCTCCACATGTGGCTAGTGGTGAATATATTGGACAGAAACTGTGTAGTGACACATTACATTAAAGGGACACACAAGTGCTTCAGCTCTAAAAACTCTGCACGCAGTCTTTTCACAGCTAAAGTACACTCTTATGACAAGGAAATTGCTTTCCTCTGCAAATAAAATGTTGCCACTGCAGGAACATCTGATGAATTCAGAACACCACATTTTCTTGGCTGGAAAAATACAGCATTGACTTTATGTTTGGACTCCTCAGTTTATTCCTAAAATAGCAGCACTCAAATCTATACTCGCTGTAGTGATTTGGTCAATAAAATGTTAAGGACTTTACAATGGGTAAAATACATTATTTTGAAACCTACACTGTACAATTTTGCAGAGAGATCTGCAGAACATGTTGTTTTTTTTTTAATGTAAACTTCCATATTTTGAATACCAATGCATACTTGCTGACTTCATTTTTAACCTCTGGAAGATCCCGCCAGAAGGGGTGTGGCTGTAGGGCGGAAGGATCGGGTGAGCTGATCCCTTTCTTTGGCTCCGACCCCGCAACACAATAGGCATTCTGTTGCGGGGGTGGGGCAAAATGACGCAATTCTAGGTGGAGAGGAGGCCTCACACACTGCTAGAACTCGGTCTCTTCTTACCTGACTGATAGCAGTCAAGTTAGGGTAGAGGTGCCGGATTTTGGCAGTGCGACATGTCGCAGCAGAGGTGCCGACAACTATGTCCACCATCTCTGCTGACATACATCCAGGTAGTTGAGATAGGGGAGCTATAGAGAGAGCCCTGTTCCTTTTGGTTTTCCGATTTTACTTGGATGATTATTCTTTTTGCAGCGTCATCCATATGGCATTACTAGTGGTAGTATATCCAAATATACAGATAAATATGATACCTTACATTTACAGAAAGCAGTGAAAGCTAGTTATAAAAATTCTGTTATGCCTTTTAACTCTTCTATATGTCTTTGCACATTGCTCCAATTCGCAAAGTATTTGGGGAATTTTAGGAGGCAATGTAGCTGCTGATACAGTCCAGTCATTTCTGGAATTTAAGCACTTGACATTCAGTTATTGCAGCATTTGAGGAGAGCATTGGCCTTTCAGACAGTGGCCTGGAGCCACACACACTGGATTGTGTAACCATTGGCTGAATGTTACATGCTTCCTATAAATTTTACAAATTCAGCATATTCACTTCTTTAATAGAAATAATGGCACTGGGAAAAACAGTCAATCATCCAGAAAAAAAGGTAAATGAGATTACAGGTTACATTCCAAATAAGAAATATAATTTAATACATAACACAATAAAATATAAATTCGATATCAATCATCATAGTGTAATGCATGTGTGGAGAAACATAATCCCACCCTCATCAGGTGTTAAAATCCAGTTGGCGGATCCTTCATAAAGTGAGTTAATAGTGAAAGTATAAGCTTCCCCAGGCAGCACTATAAATGTTCATAAATAGTTCCCAAGAAGGGAAAAAAAACCAAACTATTTACCGGCATCGGCAGATATGAGAAAAAACCCTCCAGAGGGATTGGAATCAAAGGCCCACGGTATTGTAAGTTCCCGCGCACTTCACAGCTAAGAATAGTTTCCAATAACTCGCTATTGTAGCCGTGCGTCCTTACTCATTGATACATACATTCCCATAGGTGCACCTATTCTGCCGTATGGAAATCACATGAAACAATATTGGATCCTGCTGCGAGTTTCCTAGCTTTACTGGTAATTAAAGAAGCCACTGTTGTAGGGAGAAATAGCTGCTGCTGACACGTTTGGTCCCGTCAGTAGGACTTTCTCAAAGTTGCCAGATGAATCTCCCGATGAACTTTATATATTCACTTCTTTGGTACCATGGTACCATGCTTTATGCACCAAACCATAGATTGTAACTTATGTGACACAAGGAAGTATTGTCCCTCCAAAATGCTAGTCATTGCCTACATTCAACGTATAATCTTCAGCATTAATGCAAAAAATGTGCTATATTCTGTTCAGTCTATTACTAATGTTTAAATAACTAAAAAAAATTGCATTCTCTATGGACTGGTTCTTAGACATGATTTACAGAGTTCGCACTGTACAAATTTTGATAGAAAAGGCTTCATATGCTGGGTCCACAGACATGTCCTTTTTTTGTTATTAGAAATGAGCAAAAGTTTCAGAACTGTTCCTTGAATTATTCACCTTTTTCCGCATTTGGGGACACAATCTCGCACATTTCTTTGGTGGAACCTGGCCTTTAGTGTTCCCGGTCCTACTCCAACCGCACCGCACCACATAATGAATGACCATTATTGTTCCCAGTTCTACTGATACACTGTAAATGCGAATGAACAAATATAGTACGTAATGGCATTCTGCGGAATCGTAACGCAAAAGCGGTAGATTGTATTGCCATAACTTCATACCTTAGCGAAACTTGATTTGTGTGGAATATCATAACAGCTTCTCTGATCTCTACAAGATACTTTGGTGTGAGATGGACTCCTTTACCGACAAAGGGGCATATTTAACAACTGGTGATGGGAATCTATTGTGCACTTACCGTTAAAAGCACGTCCCTCTGTGTGTCCCGCATATTTGAGAAGGGTGCATCGCAGCAGATATCATGGATCTTTGCTGCTTACATTCCTTTTCGTTTTTGAGTTCATATGTAAATGATACATGTGTCTTACAGGTTAGTATAATCTTATATGAGATGCACTTTAATTTTATTAAGTCAAATAAGTCTTTGTAATATGTACACCTATTAAGTGTTTGAATTATAGGCTGATTTTGATGGTCTTGTAGTAATCATGTGGCTCTGTTAGACATCTATATAGTATTTTGTAACATTGACTTATTAGTACCTATGAGAAGGTATGACCCTCAGAATGCTCTACCATCTCCTTTCACAAGAAGGATTATCTGCATTATTGTGGACAACTTGCTGCTGTGGAACTGTGTAGGAGCGAATGGGGTAGTAGATGGGGTGTGGGTGCTCCACTGGGCTGCCTGGATGCACTAAGTAACCCTTGAAGAGCGGGTTTCACTTAGGTTATGTCGGCCAAAAATTAATTTTCGGTTATGGGTTGAATAATCCTGTAGGGTTACAGTGTCCCTGTATAAATTTTAAAACTGAAATAAGACGTGTACACATCCATACTTGCATGCTGTAATAAAATAACAGAAAAGGGATATTGTGTAATGGAATCAATGGCCGTGTTCAGGGAGGCTGCCAGCCACAATAAGATCCATAAAACACTGCGGGTCAAGTTTTATCCCTGGTTTCCTATTGGTCAGACCTGAACTAGGTACGAAGCTCAATAGGAAATGGTGTGTGTGAGTGGGATAGGATCCTGTGGCTCTCCAGATATATTTTCAGTATATGTACAGTGTCTTTTAAAGGACTATAACATTTTAATTAAGATTAAAATATGCTGTTTTTTTGACTGAAGTTCTGTTGGTTACTACATAGGTTTCATTTGAAAGAGAAGCAGGTGTTAATATAGAGAGAGAGCTGGTCCATGTATATGTCACTTGACATTGTATACAACAGGAGTGTTAATAAAAGCTTTTCAGGGAAAGTAATGATGTAATTTGTTCTCCAGACTTCATTAATACAGAGTAGTCCTTAATGACTTCTACTTAACTCCCGGATACAGATTGGTTCCATGTCGATAATCTGCTCATTTCATTCAAAGCCACCAGCTGCAGCCCAGTTGCCTCCAGCAAACTTGTGTTGTATGATTTAAAACATGACACAAAGCTTTAAAACTGTACAACATAAGTGGTTAATGTATACATGTGTGTATATATTATAACTTGTATATTCATATATAATATCCTCTATTCACACAGTGTAGAAAGCAGTTGTGATCATTGTCTGTACACCGTCTTCCATAAACACACAGATGTCCAAAATAAAAAATTAAACACATCGACCTGGTAAAATTTATTTTAAAATTTCCCTCATCCCTCTGGTGGGGTTGTGGGGGGGTGTGAGAGGATTCTGGATAGTTGGGGGTAATGAGAGCAGCAATGCCTAGGTCGTAAATTGATCCCATCGGCCACAATACTGAGCATGTTGCTGGGCACAATACTGGCATATTGCTGTATATGTAACATGTTACTTCCAGTTGAGTATATTATTTGGTGTGCTACATCTTTTAATACATATTCCATTTTGTTGTGACAATTACTTGAAGTATTGTATCCTAGCTGGAAATATTACGTACTATAAAGTCTGTTGCTTTATTACTGTACATATTATGTCATGTTGGGAATATTGTTGTTTCTTGGGTTTTCCCAATGTCATGGCTTGTGGAGTAAGCGTGGATGGCTTTTCGCTGTTCCTCCATCCGCAGAAGCATATACAGGGTGGAATTCCACCTTGTCACTACCTCTTGCTTCAGTTGGTGGCAGGGCAAATTAAATTGCTCTTGTAGCTGTTGCAATCTCCTACGTGCTGTTGCCGAATGCCGGAAATGTCCAGATATTTTACGGGCCACAGACAGCATCTCCTGCACGTCCCTGTCATTTTTTAAAAAGCTCTACAGCACCAAGTTTATTGTGTAAACAAAACAGGGAATATGATGGAATTCACCCAGCTCTAATGCTCTCACAATATTGGTGGTGTTATCAGAAATGACATATCTTGAGGTGAGTCCAAGCGGGATAAGCCATGTTGCAATGACATCCCTTAGTTTTTACAGAAGTGGAAGTTGCTCAATCAATTTATAGGCTCATAGCAGGTGCTTGAAAGGGTGGGGTGATCCTAAAAGGAACAAACACACAGATCCCCCAGCAAACTGCTATAGCCAGCAAAAGACCTGCATTTTAAAATCCTCATTAGCGACGTATCAATGACGTTTTGCCTTTTTTTTTCCAATTCCGAGGGCGTGCGAAAGTACCGAGTTGGCTCGGTACTCGGATCTGCTAAATTCGGGTGTGTTCAGTTCTCGGGGAACCCAGCCTGAGCATCTCTAGTTACAATGAAGGCGGCAGGAGAAGTGGTGATATGGAATAGCACAGTATATAATTCTACCACTAATGTCACTTCATTGTGCTCCATGCACTTCATAATATGCTAAACATATAAATTTTTCCTGCACCACATTTGTATAATATCATCCCTCCCAGATATCCATATGTTGGCGAGACATCCTGATTAGCGGACCGCAGCAGTGGCGGGCTTTACAGAGAAGGTGGTTGGGGTTTTGTCCAAAAATGGTGATTTGTGGGCGGGGTTTTGGCATAACTGGGTGGTTTGGTCAAATGTTATTTATATTGTCCCACTTTCTGGATTATGAATGTTGAGAACTATGTAATATGATATACTACATATAACTTTTTATTGTAACAATTTTCCAGAGTTAGAATATCAAATAGGCATCGTATAACCTAGATGATAGTGGATCTTTCCATGGAAATGCAGACCTTGTCTCTACTAACAAGTTAACTACCACAAGGTTTGCCCCGGGCTTTATTATGGTTAATTAACTAATATGTCTATTTCAGAAGTAATTTGATCAGAGAGAACACCTCAACCAGCAATGATTTTTTTTTAAATGCGAGACGGAAGGATACATTGTTTTTTAAATGCAAAGATCCATGAATAGATGTAAATGTTTGAACTGATGCATTATTTGTGTTTATTTTCTTTTGCCAAAAGCGAGAAAGTTTGGGGACTTAATAGAGGAGGAAATTGGCAGTAAAGGTAATCTGGCATACAGGCAATATACTTCACAGAGCAGTACCATGGGTGGTATTAATTACTTCATTTTATTTTTTAATTGCCATGATTATGATTTATGTAATGTTTTTACTGTTGGTCTTACTTAAAATATCATGTTCCCCTCCATATATAGCGGTGGGTTATACGTTGGCGCTTTTATAATTAAAGATAATTATAATAACCAACTCATTTGTTTATATGGCTGACATATTGAAAGTGTTGTGTCTCCATCGGGCTTTTTTTTACAAAGGTCAATAAGAAGCCACAAAAGGGAGGAAAGACAAACAACTCCCACATTTTCTGGTTTCTCACCAGCCTTGCCCAGGGCCAGATTAACCATAAGGCTAACTGGGCTACAGCCCAGGGGCCTATGGCATCCAGGGGGCCCTTGAAAGTGCTCAGCAGCAGTATTGATTGGTCGGGGGCGGGGGCGCCCCCGGCGCGTTCAGTGCTGCTGAGCACTTTCACTGCGGTCCTTCCCCGGCGAGCTGTAGTCTCCTTACTGAGGAGATCTCGTGAGTCTCACTCTCACGAGATCTCCTCGGTAAAGAGCGTACAGCGCGCCGGGGAAGGAGGAGGTAAGTGCTGGTGGGGGGGTGGGGGGGGGGGCGGGCAGCTTGGATCACGGGGAGGGGCCCTCACGGGGGAATGGAGGCCCCCTTAGCCCAGGGGCCTCCATTCCCTTAATCCGGCATTGGCCTTGCCCCATTGATAATGTTGTTATAGCTACCCACCAAGATCTTATTCTCTATTCCAAAAATAATATGTATGTATGTATGTATGTATGTGCACACATCTTTTATCCATGGTAGTTGGCTAATGCAGATTTGGTTAAGTAAAATGATGTGCAGACTGACAGAAGGGGCATATGTCTTCCTCTGGCTCCTTATGCTGCCTTGCCCCTTAACAAACAGACTTATGCTGCTAAGGGTATAGCCAAAGCCTTACCGTGAGCATTCTGTGAGGGGAAAATCATTATTGCATATTATATTTCATTTATAGCTTTCAGTGCTTAAGGTCACTGATGAAACAAGCCTCATCTGGAATATAACCCAGACCAGATGGGTCTGAATACCAATTGAGATAATAGAACATATGCTAAGAAAATACACACAAGTAGAAAAAAATCTGTGTGCCACATGATTAGAAAATGCATCTATTCATTATCTTTATACAACAAAGGGTGACAATGCCAGTTCTCTCAGCTTTTCTTCACTGGCTGGAGAATATCTACTGCCAAGAGCAATGCCCTGTAGATTAATTGATCTTCTTGCAGACAGAGGGCCTGATTCATTAAGGAAAGTACTCATTATTTTTACTTAAGTTTTCTCCTGGACTAAACAATGTTACAATGCAAGAGGTGCAAATTAGTTTCCTTTTTTGCACATAAGGAAAATACTGGCTTTTTTTTCCCCTAGATCAACTTTGAATGTCAGTGTACATATAAGCTATCAAATATTTGTGTGCTACATGAAAAAAAACAGCCATTATTTTCCTTCTGTGCAAAATAAGAAACTAATTTGCATCCCTTGCATAGCTAAATAGTTTTGTCCATAAAACTTGATCAATTTCTTGCTTAACTTTCCTTAATGAATCAGGCCCACAGTACTGCACACATCTGTAAGTTTGTTCTTTTTGTTTATTTAAAAAAAGAGCACCAGTTGGAAAGTAGAAGAATTTGCATTGGTAGCAAACAAACAAGTTGACACATAGCCGAACAGTAAATGGCTTACACAGGTAAGTAAACAAGCACTTGATCTTGCTGTCAATCTGCAAACGAGTGTGCAATTTTGCATCAATCGTTCATTGAAATGATTGATTTGCTCATCCACGAAGCAATTTGATGGACAACTTGGCAATTATCTATCCAGATAGCTTCCTGTTAGAGATTATTGACATTTTCACAACTGTTCCATTGTATATTTGTCTCATTCTGCATTTGGTTGCAAATGTTTTCACTTTTCAAGGTTGGTATTTGGCCTTAAGCATTTACTTTCCTATCTCAAACATATCGCACAGCAGAATGAATTAACTGTTGTTGTCTCAGCCCTATTCATAGAATATACATTCCTGAAATATGAATTTAAAAGTACAGTACAGATTAGCAAAACAAAAGTGAAAGTTGAAGTTGAATATGAAACTGGACATGCACAAATTTCCACTATGCATTTCTTCATGTGGGGGTCCCAAACTATTCCTCCCAGTAGACAATATTTTGGAAGGACTGTCCTGATTTGTGAACCTTAAAAGGGGCAAAGTTATTTTAAAAGTGGACATGGCCTTTGGCAAATGTGGGCATTATTGGATGAATTTGAGGCATGGCTTATTTGTCTCTGTTATGAATATTTAATATAGGGAGGTATGCCAAACATACAGTAGTCCCAATCAACATCTGATCATGTTAAATGTCGTTTAGGGCTGGTGATAAATGCAGTTGACTGATGACTGCGCTCTGCCAGTTTGCTTTCATCTGCAAACTACAATAAATGGGCCACATGTGATCCAGTAATGTTACGGTCACTTGCCATTTGCCATAGATTTTAATGTAAGTTGTGTGTGATTTGTCCTGTCATAAATTTTGAAGGCGCTACAGACCTGCTAACTAGTATTTCAACATTGCCAGACACTTTAAAAAAAAAAATAGAAGTTTGCTGTGAGACAGTTTAACTGTCCCAACTTTTGTGTCATGGTAGGACTTTACAGATCTGACACTAGCTTAGTGTTGACAATGTAGATGTATGAGGAAGATAGATTCTCCTGTGCCAATGGTTAGGGGCTTTTTTAGGCTACATGAAAATCTTGTTAATTTTCAAGCTATCCGTTGTTTTAAGAGCATTTTTGTAACGCAAAATGACTGTTAATTTTGCCAGTGTAATTGTCTTTTATGGTCCAATAATTTAGTCCCAGATACAGTTTTATTCAGTGGTCGAAGTGGAAATTTAGAAGTGGTGGCATGAAAAATGTAATTGAAATGTCAGTGAATGGACTGTAATGGTTTTACAATGAAGGCAGTAGGAGACGTGTCAGTAGGGAATGTCTCCATATATATACTCCCATTTCGACCACTGTTTTTATGGCCTTATAATTAGTTTGTGCATGATCAGAATTGTGATCCTGTTTATAAACTTCATAGTGCCTCGCTATCATCAAAACCTAAGTTAGGCATTACCAAATTTATATTTTACCTTCAATTTGATTGCCGTTCAGAGAAGTATAGCGATTTAAAATTATAAACAAACATATTTATTTTTTGTGAACTATTTTTAGTATTATTTATCCTTTAACTTCAGCCCTCAAATTACTCACCTTATCCTTATGACATGACTTTGTTGACCTATGCACGCTGATATTCTTTTATTGTTACTAAGGCCTTTATTTGTTACCCACTGCAAAATATGAAAGCTAGTTTTCAATCCTCATCGCATAGATGAGGATTGAACTCTCCCTAATATTTATTTTAAAAAATAAAACTCCACAAGAACAGCCGTTCCGATAAACGACTGTTCATGTCAAGCACATTACTTAATTTAAACTGCCTCTTCTCCTATTGCGATCTTGCTTCCTGATTTTAATCCCTATGTGCATGCATCGAACGAAAACCCCGGGCATGCGCACAGAGCACCCTACTGTCCTTTGTATAGCTGCAGTGCAAACAGCACTGACCAACGCACTTTAGTCATGTGACAGGGAGAGATCACATGATCCCTCCACACATATTGTCCAGCTCTGCTCTTCAGAGCAGCGCTGACAGAGATGCAAACTTTCACATACGGAAATGTACGCCAGCTCAAGCTGAAAAGATGCCGTAAATTTTGCATTTTTGTTAGTTATTAAATAGCATTAGGAGCAGTCCCCACACACTTTTATGGGGCCTACTCTGTAAAACAAACAGAATAGAAATGCAAAGCAGCAGATATCTACGATATTTGCTGCAATGCAATGTTCATAAATTTAAACTAACATTTGCAGTGAACTCCGCAATCGTCAGTTTTTGGGGGATTTACATGGAAAAATTGGTTAATACATAGGGCCCTATAGTACTTTAATATAATTAATTAGTAATATGAAATGTTGGTGTAGAAAATTCCCTTTATTGAATGCAAATATGTCAGAATCTTAACGTAATAGGTCAAATATATTAAACCATAGTGATTTAATTTGAGAAATTATGGCATTTTATAAGGCCCATAGCTCATCAACTCCCCAATTACTAAATTGATGGTAGTGTGCTTTTTACATTTTTTTTTCTTTCTTTTCCAGATACTGTTTCATTCTTTTCATGTTTTATTTTCCCTTGGAGCCTGAACATCTGGCTTTAGTTTTTATAAAGCCCTTGAGAATCTAAAACTGAAATAGACCCTTGCTCTCTTTCCCACAAACTTAAAAAGCATGGAAGAATGTAGTAATGCTAGTTTTATGGTATGTGACTTACACTGTGCATGCAGTGAAGTCTGGCACAGGAAGGGGTTAATGACCTTCATCATTTATACTCTCTAATATACAAGGATATTCTTACATTTGGAAATATTTTAATTTCATTCATTGGAATACTTTGATAATATATATGCTTTGAGGCAGAGTTCAACATTTTCAAATAAGGTGTAAAAATCTACTATCTGTCCTGTATTGGTGTTATAGGTTTAAGTCAGTAGATCCCAAACTTCCTCAGTTCGAGGTACCCTTAGGGTCTCCATAATTTTTTCAAGGCACCCATAAGTCAAAATAATTACCAACCTTGCTTACCAGTGGCCCTGGCCGAGGCACCCCTGCGAGATCACCGCTGCACCCCAGGGAGCCTCTGCGCACAGTTTGGGAACCAATGGTTTAAGTTGTTGAATATATATAATCATCAAACTTTTATAGTTTTAAAGTGGGAATGGTGTTTCAGTTGATCCTGTAAATGAGATTTTGCTTAAATGTCTAAAGTTTAACTTGCGCTGCTGAAATCACTCACAATTAGTATTTTATTGCATATTTATAAAACTTGAGCAATAGTTACCTACTCTCCCCGAATTTCCAGGAGTCTCCTGGGAGAGTAGGACCACATCCCGGGTCCTGGACACACTTAAATGGCGAGGGCGGGGCTGATGACACAGTGGACCCAACCCCCTACCATAATAGGCTAGAACTGATTATGTGTGTTTAGGGGGTGGGGACAAATGATGCAATTCACCGGGCCCTGTCCCCACATACCCCCCCCTGTCTCTCACACCATGAGCTAGATAGATTTACTAAACTGTGGGTTTGAAAAACTGAAGATGTTGCCTATGGCAACCAATCAGATTCTAGTTTTCATTTATTTAGTGCATTATGCAAAATGACATCTAGAATCTGGTTGCTATAGGCAACATCTCCACTTTTTCAAACCCACAGTTTAGTAAATATACCCCCATGTCTCCTGGAGGCAAACTTCCCAAAGTTGGCAGGCATGACTTGAACTGAAGACATACTGAAATTTATATGGTATATTTTGTTTTTTAAGAGAACTGGTTTTATTGCAATAATGGTAATAAACTGATTATGGCTTAATACAGAGGTGAGATTTGCAGGCTCTTTGACATGTTTTGAAATTGTTTACTGGGGTTTGCCTCACTTGGGCTTATAATGTATGAGGTTTGAACTTACACCGCATGAATTACTCTTCATTCCCACCCCTCCTGCCCTTTCCTGTTTCGTGTAAGTGACACTGGCTGCTAGGCTGCACTAGTGCTCAGCCTTTTAGTGTACAAACTCTCAAATGGATTTCCATTTTGGATAATAGCCAGAGACAGAAGCTGGACAGTGTTAGCTGTCTGTATTCACACTATTAGTCTAGGGATTCCACTTGTTTGAAGTGGAATACCAGGACACTTAGGTGCTCTGAAGTTTGATCTCCCTGTAAAATCTACCGCATACTTCTTTTTAGAAGCCGAATTAGGTAATAAAGCTATAGGATACACTTGTGGGACTACCGTTGTTGCATTGGTGGTGAGGGGTCCCCTGCTCTGCTATTCTCAGTATGAGCGCATTGGCAGAGCATGCACAATCAAGCTCCAGTTCCTGAACTGTTGAAAAAAAGCATTACGGGGACCGCAGAAGCACGGATGGGTATCGCCAGACCCCTCTGCTCCCAAAATTTTGCTATGGGGTCCCGATGATGTACTATTCTGCACCAGAATATGAACCTATTCCAAGTTTCCTTGCTATATTGGGTGGAACAGGAGTTTGTCATGGGAAAATAAGTTTTTGGTAAATCAGGAGTGATTTGTGAATTTTGCCAGCTGTGAATATCTGAAATTCGGGCGAATTTCAGCATTAACCAAATTTTATTTGTTTTCCTCTAGTGCGTACTGCACCCAATTGGACAAGTACCACAGACAATCCAGTCAAGTGTTTCATAAGATGCATATCCCTATCCTAGCTGCTTAAATTTATTTTCTTCTATTTAAGCATGAAGTGTACATTTTTGTCCTACAGCAGGTGGAACTATGTAAGGGGTTCAACGGGTGGCCCGACTATACTGCTGAACATCCTCTTGGTGGCTGATAAATGCGAAGTGAAGCCCTGATTAGGTTTTTGGTTGTGTATTGAATGACTGCTTTAAATTGCTGCCCTCGATGAACCTTGACATTGTGTAAAAAGAGGTCCTATTGCCCTGAGTTACATGTTTTTTCTTCTACCTAAGTCCTTGGTTTTCAATTTGACGTTTGTAATTCTTTTCAAAACTGCTTCCCACAGCTAAAAGCTATTTATCTTATTCTGACGAGAACTTTTTAAAGAACTATAAACAATGTTGCTTAGCTTATCCATTTCACTTGCATCATTTGCCTGTCTATAGTACATGGTGACTGAATATGCTGGGTTTATTTTGTACCTTTATATGTCAATCATATCTGCCATACTTTGGCTTTGTGACAGCCGTCAAATAGAGATGGAGGCCATTATTCCAGCTCTCAGAACTCTGCATGACCAAGGTACTTGAAAGAAAAAGATAGTACAAGGAAAATAAAACCCTGATTTAAGCTATAAGCAAAAAATTATAGTGGCATGCTTATTTACAACCGCCATGTGTCAAGCATCTATTAATACATCTGAAAGGGATCAGTATTTTCAGCTGATTCTATATTAAATTCTCCAGCATTGTTAATTATGAAACATTCTCATTGTAAATGCCAAAGTGCTCAGGACGCTGTATGATAAGTGTAAGCAATTAAATTGGGTAAATAGAATTGCAATGTAGTATGTATTGCAGCTAATAGAGCAGTGACGGGTAACCTGATGCACAGCCGGAGCTGCATGGTGCCGCACTCTATCCTGGGGCTGGGGCCAGGTCCCATAATGGGCTACCTGCATTTTTTATTTTTTTTTATACACCATGCAATCCCTGGTGTTCAAAACACACCTGTATATCCTTATTTCCCCAATGATATGGGTCAACTTGTAGTCTGATGTACGCTTTAGACACCAGGGAATGCAGTCTGGCTATCATAGTTCCATATATCTGCTTATTTCAGATCATTATTGTGGAAACAAGCCAGCACTGTGAAGCACTGCAGTTTTGACAGATACAACATCCTCTACATTGTGGAAATATACCTCATTGTACCCTTGTACTTTTAACTTAATTTATTACAATAAATCTGATATATATTACCCACATAGTAGTAATTGTTTTTTTGCATTAGATACATTATATATAAGGGTTGCTGTGCGTTAGGCATATGTTTCCAAGTATTTAACTTCTGACGCCAAGATTGAATAAAAGGTGCTATTCAGGTGCCATTTTTCTGCAAATGCTAACAACTTGACGGTTGCCTAGTCTGCCATGGTGTTTAACACCAAATGAGACATAATGTCACTTATTCGGGTATCTTCATTGTTACTTCAGTCCCGATCCATGCTAGTTGAGAAGCATACCCACGGAGCCCAGGACTCGTTTACTGGCTCTGTTGTATAGTACACATAAGTGACTAAGGTATAGTAGTACCACCCGACATATTTATAATATGTTCCCATCACTTTGTAGAAAAGTCAGCTTTTATAGGTGATTGTTTAGGAAGAGACCTAGGGGTAAATGTATAAAGCTGCCAGTTTCGAAAAGGGGAGATGTTGCCTATAGCAACCAATCAGATTCTAGCTATCATTTTGTAAAATGTACTAAATAAATGATAACTAGAATCTGGTTGGATGGTATAGGCAACATCTCCACTTTTCAAACCCGCTGGAAACCTGCAGCTTTATACATTTACCCCCTACTTTCATTTCATATCTGTAAGATAGACATCAACTAGGCACACTTGCAGAGAATTACATCCAAGTGTATATGTAAAGAAATAGCCATACGGGTACACAAATTGTGCAGAAGAACTTCACCGTTCTTCAAATGAGGAGGGAACACAAGAAACTTTAACAATCCTTTTCATAATATTTTAGTTGATGTATATAAATGTACTAGGAGTGAAAATGAAGCTCTAAAGCAGTGGTTCCCAAACTTTCTCAGTTTGAGGCACCCTTAGGGACACCATAATCTTTCCAAGGCACCCCTAAGCCAAATTAATTACCGGGTAGTCCCGTTTTTTAAGTAGTTGGGTCAAAATGACATAAGATGTATTTAGGCCCCTTCACCATCCTATTGTGCCCCTTCATCATATCACTGCGCCCCTTCACCATATTACTCTGTCCCCCTCTTCGCCATCTCACACTCTGTGTCCCCTTCTTCGCCGCGTGTCTCTCTCTGTCCCCCTCCTTCAGTGTGTCTCTCTCTGTCCCCCTCCTTCAGTGTGTCTCTTTCTGTCCCCCTCCTTCACTGTGTCTCTCTCTGCCCCCCTCCTTCACTGTGTCTCTCTCTGCCCCCCTCCTTCACTGTGTCTCTCTCTGCCCCCCTCCTTCACTGTGTCTCTCTCTGTCCCCCTCCTTCACTGTGTCTCTCTCTGTCCCCCTCCTTCACTGTGTCTCTCTCTGTCCCCCTCCTTCACTGTGTCTCTCTCTGTCCCCCTCCTTCACTGTGTCTCTCTCTGTCCCCCTCCTTCACTGTGTCTCTCTCTGTCCCCCTCCTTCACTGTGTCTCTCTCTGTCCCCCTCCTTCACTGTGTCTCTCTCTCTCTGTCCCCCTCCTTCACTGTGTCTCTCTCTCTCTGTCCCCCTCCTTCACTGTGTCTCTCTCTCTCTGTCCCCCTCCTTCACTGTGTCTCTCTCTCTCTGTCCCCCTCCTTCAGCGTGTCTCTCTCTCTCTGTCCCCCTCCTTCACTGTGTCTCTCTCTCTCTGTCCCCCTCCTTCACTGTGTCTCTCTCTCTCTGTCCCCCTCCTTCAGCGTGTCTCTCTCTCTCTGTCCCCCTCCTTCACTGTGTCTCTCTCTCTCTGTCCCCCTCCTTCAGCGTGTCTCTCTCTCTCTGTCCCCCTCCTTCAGCGTGTCTCTCTCTGTCCCCCTCCTTCAGCGTGTCTCTCTCTGTGCCCCCCTTCACTCTTCTTTACTTACCTTCTTTCCTGCTGCTCCTCACTGAGGCTGGACGGACGTGAAGATGTCACGCCCGGCAGTCAGTGAGGAGGAGGATCGGCGCTGGATGATTCTTAAGATGTTCTTTTTTTATTTCCACCCCCCCCTCTTTCTTGCTAGGGCGATCGCGGCACCCCAGGGAGCCGCGGCGCACAGTTTGGGAACCGCTGCTCTAAAGTAATCTGAATGCTCTTCTATGTTATTTCCCAGTGATGTGTGTGTGTGTGTGTGTGTGTGTGTGTGTATATGTATATATGTATATATATATATATATATATATATATATATATATATATATATATATATATATATATATATAATGTGTGTGTGTATACCGTGTCTATACATAAATATATACATATTCTGTATATGAAAACCTTTATGTATGGGCCATATAACTGAGCAACTTTTATTCCTGTTCTGAATCATTTCTTAACTTTTTTTCTACCCTATAGATTTACAATATCCTGTATTTATACTAGGCAAATTTTACAGATTTCTAATCTATTCCCTGGGTGGAGTGGCCTATTTTTATAAAGACATCAAGCTGAAACTCTACTGATTCAATGCCCATTCACTGAAATTAACCAGAGCCTGCAAGTGACTGATTTGATGTTTATTTCAAAGAAAGCACATGGCAATAATTCATAGCACCCAAAATGTTTTTCTTTTTTTAGTCCGTCCAGTTTGAGATAACATCAGTGATGTGGCATGATTCATGATTAAAAAGTCAATGATTCCCGTAGTATAATGTAGATATATGTACTTAATTCTTCTGATCGGAAACCTTTCCACATCAGGAAACCTTAAGCAAAATCATAGCAAATGCAGGAATGGAGTATTTTTCTAATGTTATGACAACAAAATTGAAATATAAATGAAGCATAAATAGACAATTCAAATCCTGCACTAATGAGCCTTTACAAGGGACAAACAGTCTCAAAAATGATGTGGATTAAAACATTAGGCCAGAGTCATTAAAGGGGGCAAAGCAAAAAAAAGGAGTGACTCAAAACCTTTTAAACTCAATGTTGGGCGTAAGGATTAAGCGCTGACTTTAAAAATCGTATGTTGATAATGCCGATTAAAAGCCTTAGAAAAGGACCAAAGATGGGGAAGTTGTTTGTTTTTTTTTGTTCTTCTTTTAATTGAAGTTGATACACAGGATCAGTTTTGCACTTCGATGATCTCTCTATCTAAGGTAAGAAATATATCACTGTAGTGTTATATAGATATAAAAATTTATTTTATTGACAAAAAGCACAATTAAAAGTCAATATCACATGCTAAAATAAAAATATATAAAACAACTCAAACTATGGATCCGGACCTGTTAAACTAATAAATATCTTGTATATAAAAGTCTCCTATAGTGCACATACAGGGAAAAATATATAAATTGTGTTCTCCAAAAAGCAGTATTTTATGCCTTGATCCTGGATGGTTGCTATAATCAATATAAAATCAAGAAACCATTCCACACTTTCCAAAATACGATTGTGTTAGATATAATCCATATAGCAATATCATACCCTTTTGTGGATCATAATAATGTTAACGAACACAACCAGTCATATAATGTTACAGTCTATACATCATTCAGGAGGTGTAGATCTTGCATGGAACATCCGATTCATGGAGCCCTGCTGATGGTATATGACTCCGCCTGCTAGAACTGCGTGACGTGTTTGTCTTCCGAAGTAAATATTTCTTGCTCACAGCAGTGATCTTACCCCACTCAGGACTTTATAAAGAAGAAATTGGAATATAAAGGTGGAATCCAGATATTAATCATGGTCTCTCATTCTGTTACTGCATCCAGTAGGCACAATCCAATTCAGGTCCATTGATCACAATAAATAGTAATAAACTGATGTGTTTCTCCACTAATATTCTGTGGTTTCTTCAGAGACCTTGATCAAATGACCTGAAGTGGATTGTGCCATTGAGTGTCATAATTTAACTTGGATTATATATGCATTTATCCTTTTATACATTATATTGTACTTGGTGTTATTTATAGGTATCAGGTTTTATTTGTTTTACCTGTTTGCATAGAGTGTAAATAAATTGTTTTTTACATTTAACCGACCCAGGTGTATATATGTGTACGTATATGTGTACATATATGTGTGTATATGTGTATAATCTATCTCTGAAGCCAACATATCTAAACTTTGAAGTGGTTTCATAAGACTACTTTTAGAACTTTATTAAGTATGCAGTTCATTTGGAACAATTGAACACATAACCTACTTTAAATTCTTTTGGTGTGGAAGAACTTGACTGGCCCACACAGAACCCTGACCTCAACCCCATCGAACAGCTTTGGGATGAACTGGAACAGAGATTTAGAGCCAGGGCTTCTAGTCCAACATCAGTGCCAGATGTCATAAATGCTCTACAGAATGAATGGGCACAAATTTCCACAGAAACACTCCGACATCTTGTGGAAAGCCTTCCAAGAAGAGTGGAAGCTGTTATTGCTGCAAAAGGGGGACCAACTCCATATTAAAGTACATGTTCTTGATTACAATGTCATTACAGTCCCTGCTGGTGTAATGATCAAGCATCCGAATACTTTTGTCCATATAGTGTAATTGTCTTAAATACTTGATGCTGGTTTACTATGGTGGTCTGGATAGAGATATAGAACACCATATGTTAACAGTTTTGTGAAAACAATAGAATAAACCATATGTATAATTATATAAACCAATAAGATAAAAACAATGCGAAATACATGCAAAGGTAGAAATTTGAGAAGTAGTGACACAATAGGACTGTGAGGGTAACTTATTTTTCTGATGACATAAAAAAACAACTACTTGCAGCCTTTACACAATGCAACATTTATGCATCATAGATGGCATCAACTTTCATACATTTTTTTTTTTTCCATAATTCATGCTTTTGTAAAGTTTTATAATTCCATCAGAATGACCTCTGTGTGGAATATTGTGAGAGATTAGGGAATTTGTGTGATATGTTACAGTTAAAATCACTCAGGTTTTGAAATACCTTATTCTTCTTCATCTTGGCGTAAAACCTGAGTTCATTGGCACTTCCTACAAGCTCCCAGGCTCAGATTGATTATTAGAGTATAAAGACGGTCGCTTGTGAGGGTCAAGCCTATCGCAGTTTGACAGTAGACAAACATTGGAAACACTGCTTCATATCCTTCTGAAAAGTACAAAAACATTGTGCTGTTCTTCACGAAAAATTGGCCAATTTGTACCGTGTTATACACCTAATATTCTGTGGGGGATTTCCTGAACACCTGCCACATTTTGTATCCACCCGACACCATAGCAACCTGTGGCTGATGTATTCATTGTTACAGCTCAAGGGAGTTTTACCTTTTTGATGACTACTGTTAAAATCGTTTTTTCTTTGTCATTACATTTGTAAATATGCATTTGAAAGAAGTAAAAACCTGCAAGTTAGTATGTGTTGGCATCTGTTCAAATACATTGGAGTTTCACTTCCAAAATAAATTGAACATGGCACAAATGGTAAATCGCACCCATTCTATGTATTTAGTAAAAGTTAATAGTATAGGAGCAATATGTCCTGTATTGTAGATTATAAATATAGTAGATGTCTATGGGTTCTGTAATCGTGTAAAGGCAGCATATATTTTTGTGTGTATATATATATATGTATATATGTGTATATATATATATATATATGTATATATGTGTATATATATATATATATATGTATGTATATATATGTATATATATATATATATATATATATATATATACAATATATTTTTTTTTTTATTGTTTTTTACTGTGTTCATATAAGGACAAATTCCAGCACAATTGTTGAAAACGAAATCATTTTGGTAATGAGAGAGAGAGATATGGGTGTGTGTATTATAATAAATATGTTTGTTAAGCTGCTGTATATGTGTAAGTGGCCATTAATAAAGGCCTTGTGGAGAATACACATGCTGCATTGCTCTGTTTTAATAGAATAAAATCTGACCTTATGGAACTGTATTCTACAGATGGGTATGCGGGTTGTTGCTGATAAAGTTATTGTAAAAAAAAGTTGAGAGAAGATTGTATGAGGTGGAGGAAAAAAATATGGAACATCGAGTCTTTTTTAGATGTGTTTTGTCTAGGATATGTTACTATTTGTTATATTGTGATTGCAGTTAAAAAAAATAAAAAATGCCTCACATTCTTTTTTCACACGACTTGTTCTGAAAATCTTTGATTTAACGATTTGTGGTGTTTTCCTGGTAAAGCTTGCCACACATCGGCTGATTCTGGCACTAAGCCTGAATGACTGGATCAATGTCAAACTTGGCCTTGCTGGACAAGATTTGGCTGGTTAATGCAGAGACCAAGTGGCCTAAACAAATTATTGAGACCTGGTGGTGAAGTCAGAATACAAAGGCAGTAGGTGCCATCTTACAAAAGCATTTTCTAACATGCCTGAAGATAATCCTAAATAAATATGCTTGTAGACCACATTTAAGAAATACAAGTTGGTAGGGGCCCTTATGTAGCCAGTTGCTTTAGAGTAACCACTAACCCTAAAACACAAGTTGGCTTATACAAACGATACTGAGGACATTGAAAAATATACATAAAATGTAAAAGCTTCAGTTGCTTATCAGAGTTGAATATATGTAAGATAAAGTTGTGATTATGGGGAGGGGTAAATATTTTCCTACACACAATAAACTTCCTGTTATTAATCCCTTTTGAAGGGTTCTTCAGCCAGCCACATTTGCAGAAAATTGCCTCTAGCTTACACTCTGCTAAACAACAAATGCAAATAAAATATCACACATCTCCATTTATTTCAGCATATGGGAACGTATATGTAATTGTAGCTTTTTATATATAGGATAATTTTGTGCTTTTTTTTTAGGTTTAGTCGTTCTATCCTAACCATGTAATACTTGAAGATCTGCTTAACGTGTAAGACCTGGAAGGAGACTAAATTTTACTTGTTTTTTTTTTTTACTAAATATACATATGAATATTTGTGAGTTCCACACGTGTTCAGATGTTGAATGATAGAAAACATACACAAATAAAATGTTGGTACCAGGCACTCAAGGATCAATCCTGGGTCAAAATAAAGTCAAGGGTAGAAGTCCTGATCGCAGCTGTTTGGGATTGGTTTGGTGGCTTCTCCTTCAAGAACAATAGACTGATGTACAGCTCAAACAGGTTTAGAAATAATTTGTGTGTTGACACTTAAATTTCATATTTAGAGCAAAGTGAAAAGTGTTCATAATACATGATTACTGGGAATATTAGTGACATAGCCTTATATTTGTTTTAGAGCAATACATGTCACCTACACACTGATGCACATCTGAGGAGATTAAGCATAACTAAGCATTTATATAAATTTACAGTGTTACGGCTGTATTGTTTCTCTTATAATCATATTTTTACATGTCCTGATGAAATTAGCAATCTTCTGTGCATTAATAAGAATATGAACCACACAGGTATTTGCAGGAGCATGCTCACTGTGTTACTAGGAAATATATTGGGACATCATCAAGCTGCCTTCTTTTTAGTTTATTGGTTTCAATGACAAACCCCCCAAATGTCCCGATATCTGTGGGACAGTACCGTTTTCAAGGGATTATCCCGTCGTCGTGACAGTTGGCACATTTGTTAGATTACTGGGAGTGGGGAGGTATTTCTACACTGACCATGATGCATGTGTGCCTCATGCTCCAGCTTTTGCTGCATACTGCATTTAAAGGGTACATTTTCAGGGGAGAGTGGAAGGTTCTGGAATGACCTAGATCTTCTGAAGCTCTAAGCTCATCTCTGGAAGATGTAATATGTACCCATGTGGCATGGCTACACTCCCATTGCCTTGACCAGTCCTCAAAGGCATCAGAACCTTTGCTATACAGCCAAGAACTTGTTTTCATGATCATGAGGGATTTCACACTGCTTTTCCCCCCATTATAATCTGTCCGGGCTGGATATGTAATTTGCAGGGGGACAACAACCGTGCTGTCTGCAGATTTTTTATTTATTTATTATTTTTAAGGTTTAGTTAAACCAGGACTTACCTTGGATCACTGGCTTTATACCACATTTGTCAATTGAGCTATATCATCTATAGGAAATACTGACGCTCACCATTTTGGAATTTCTCACTGTGTTTCATAGAGATATATTCAATTGCCGGTGGGCACTGCTTAGTAAACTGAATGTTTATCTGCGTTGCTGATCAATTGGATAGTTTCTAGCTGATACCACTGTTTCATAATGGGGGCAAAAGCCTTTTAGCTGAAATATAGGAGAGATCTCGTGTATTGCAACTTTGTAAGAGGATACATTGTGTCCCTGAATATTTCTATTAATTGCTAGTAAGCAAAGTCAACATCAGCGCTGCGTCTCGCCCTCCCTCTGTACATATATCACTCTCCCATCTGTTGTGTCCACCCTAACTGATGTCTTGGATCACAGCATTGTCATTTGGTCCTGTTTAGCTTTAATTACATTCTGGCTTTCATGTTTTGGGATTTGACAGATCTATAATAAGTAAAACGCATAATTAAAGGAAAGCACATGAAACATAGCATTTGTGGTGGTAGACTTTTTCGTAGTGAGATCGTTTAAATTTCAAAGTGAAAGGTTATTTTTATACTTTTTCTTTAAACGTTATATTGGTTTACTACATCGTCCACTATCGACTTTTTAAAGAAGTAAGATCACATTTCAAATTTTGGGCAAACTGCTGGAGAACATGCCAAACGTATTTTTTTCTGCCTTGATTATTTGTTTATTTTTCAATTATTGCATATGTAAGATACATCTATTTTTCTACTATGTGCTTTATAAGTCAATATATTTTAAGAGTATTCAAAATGCAAAAAAAGTATGTTCTAATCAGATCCGGTAAAGGTGATATGATGGGGATAGTAGTGCTGCAAGGTCCTCCAAGACCAGATTAACAATTATGATTTTGTTATAAATTGATGCGCACGATTGACCCGGCTTTTCATAGTAGAAAGTGTCATATATCGATATGGAACAGATATCGTTGATACAAATCTGTGCAGGAGAGGTGATTCAGAGAGTTGGATAGATATCTATGAAGAAGTCAGGTGGTGAGGGCACAGATGATTATTGGGGAAATCCCTGAGTATGGCAAATTCGGTCAGGCCAGTCATTTTTCTGAGTTTTTGTTATAACTTCTGCTTGTCCATGTTGGTGCTTGCCATAATAAGGATTTCTATGTGCATTAAGAACACATTGCTTTTTAAGTATTTATATAATGAAGGATCTCCAAAACACAGTTATTTTCCCAGGACATTTTGCAAACGAGCAGGTGAATGTTCAAAGCCAGACATTAAGGAGCCCTAACAGTGCATGTTTTCCACATCTCCTTGCAGGTGTATTCATTACTAACACATTTTAAAAGAGCTACAGCTGGTACTAATTATTTCACTTGGAAAACCTGCACAGTTAGAGCTCCCTGGGGACTAGATTTGGGAAACCCTGGTTTATGCAGACCAGTAGTGATTTTCACAATGATCATGAGGATGATGGAAATATGCCTAGAATATTATTCATGGTTGTATTTAGTAGATATTTTTAAAATTAATGTAATACTTTTTTTATAGCAGAAATATACACCTGCAATAAACACTAGACCTCTCAACATGAAACTATAAGCCTTGTGGACACACCTTGCTGATCCAATTGTCCCCCAAATCTTGTGTTTGATTACATTGCTCTGCAAACTACTTTGTATGCACCCAGCCAAACATGTATGTAATGCCCATCCTCCAGTGTAGTACACACATAGGGACTGATGCAAAATTGTCCGCAATTGCACCCCAGACCTCAGGTGCAATTTGTGTTCATTAACACAGTGCAGTTGTGACCATATGCAAAGCTGCAGCTCCACTATCTTAAGATGCATGTCTGTTGTAAATAGTAGCATATGTATCTGGCTTACGCTAGGCATACATCACTTACTTACAATATAGCATAAACATCTCTCATATTTTTCATTTAATCACACACAAAATGCATAATATATGCCAGAACGACAAAGATATCACCAATCGGCGCAAGCGAATCATTTGCAAATAGCCAATTACAAGAGCATCTTTAGTGGTGGAGATCGTGATTATCCCCACCACTATTTTATTTGCGGGTGGGTCAGGAAGAGATGTTACTTTCTCAGGTGCATGTGTGTCTTTGCAGTGGTCTGCATCTGTTTGCAGTTGTGAGAACATGCTCTTACTGTTGTACTCTGGCTACTTTAGAATGCCCAATCCTGCCTATCCTGTCGCAGGAAAGTGTAAGTGGTAGAATCATACTCAGCTACATGGGCATGTAAGCACTTTCCTGGTCATACACAGAGAGATTTAACCAGACATAGTGCTCACACTGCATCAGTCCTATATTCCCTATCCTCTAGCATCTTTGAAATTTAAAAAGAGTGGAAGAAAATATTGAATACTGTAGTTTATTTAATAAAAAAAAAAAAAAATGTTGCAAATCTTGTTTGTAGTGAGGGATATTATTTAAAGTCTGTCTGCATTATTTTCACCAAAAATTAAACCACAAATGCAAGGCACAGCAAGTGCTTTTTATCCAATCCACCCCATCAGTGTGTCAGTGTAACTGATTTGCTGATGGCAAATTTAATATAATACTGTTGGAGCCAGTCCTTTTGTAATTGCAGGGAGCAGGATTATCTCCCATTTTACAACTAGCCTCCAGATCAGGACACTTATCAGTGGGGAACCTAGAGAATCCTCTCCCCCCGTCATGATAACCAGCTTGTTGGCTCAAATTATAAGTAGATGTGGCTCAAGAAACTTCCAAACTTCTATTCTTTTAATGTATTCTATGAAGTCGGTTATCGGTGGAATAATGGATCATGTTTGGAATGTTCTGAGTCAGCAGTGTTTGCCACTCGTCACTTGGACTATTAGGTTGTGGCTAGCAGGGATGATGCAAGCAAGTTTTCCGCTGTGCTGCCTTGTGACACATCCACAATTACCCATGAGAATTTTATGTTCCGTTTAGAAATTCTCTAATGTGGTGAAAGAGACAATGGTTTCCAGCAAGTGTGTTTAGCATCGAATTTCTGTTAGACATTATTGTTCAAAGTGATCTCTTTATTATGTAATTTTGTAAACATTATAAGGAAAACCTTTTTGTTTGAGGTTTACATGCAAGTATAATAAAAACCTAAAGAAAGCCAGCCCGAGCATGAGAGTGGATTTGAAAAAATGGCAGTCTGCTTGAGCAACATGCACCCTTGAAGTGAAAGTGTTGATTTGTAAAACCACTCCAGTCACACCTTGAAATTAAATACCAGAGCACTCTTATCTTATATTACAAATCTGTCCAAACTTCTCAAGAAAACTAACATCTCAAACATTTCATTTCCACTTTAGTGATCGATTTATAACGGCCGATGGCAAAATGATAGTTTACTGAGTTACTGCCCTTGGTTGTTTCAACTTGAACTACATAATTTATATATTCATGTTGTTAAAAGAACATCATTCCTGTAAACATAAAGTGATTGGTAAATGTAATCTTCATTAGATTTAAAACTTATTTTTTAACATTAAAATTACCTGATATGTTGAAAAATAAACCCATAAAAATGGATGAAAACATTTTGATTTTAGGATTTTTTTACAAATTTTTTACTTCCACCATAGAATGCGTTATTTACATATTGACATGATTTGAATGTTGACAGTTTTGTAATAAAAAAAAATATATATATATTTTGCCTGTAACTAGTGACTTGTAAAGCATATTGATTTTCTGTGAATATAACCGGAGTCTTTCTCGGTCAAACAGATAACCCATGTTGATTATCACCTAGTAACCCATTATTTGTAACAATTTCTTCCCTACTATCTTTTTATCACAAAAATGATGCAAACACTAGTGCACATTAAAGGATATTGGTTTTACTTAAGTCAAGAATATTAAGCTATTTTATAATGTACTCAATGTCTGCAACCTGCTCACTTGTCTACTAATATGACAAAAAAAATCTCAGCATGAATTGTAATATAAGCATTGCTAAATTGCTTCATAGATATAATAATTTTTAAACTTTTAGAAGACCGTTTTCATGTGTTGTGCATTTCATTAATATTGCTTTTTTTTTTTTTTATAATACAGCGTCTTATGGAGGCTACAATATCAATCTAGAGTAAAAAAAAAGTCATGAGACTTATTTTAAAATGCATAATGTAGGAGTAAAATGGAAAGTTACCAAAACTAGTATTTACACAAACCTGGTCATTTAGATGACCTATAACATAAAAATAGTAGAGCATAGTTGATGAATGGATTAGTAACAAGATGGTGTAGTACAAACCTCAATGGACCCAGTTATTTTTTTTTTCCATGTGTGCACAATGTACTATTATATATTTTTTTTTTTTTGATATTAAGTATAGCTAAATAAGTATGGTGCAGATAGAATCTGGTTGTGACTACCAATAATTCTGGACTGAATCCACTACATCTGCCACTTGCTGTGGGGCATTTAGGTTTTCCTGATTTGGTTTGTTGTTAATGTTTTTTTGTTTTTTTTATTATGTGTACTAGTTTTCTTGGAAAATGCTGCAAGGTGTATTTGTTGTGTTTTCTAAACATCTCCTTTCTGTTACAGCTATGCTCTTTCTGATGAAGCATATCGTTCTCTGAGGGACCAGGATAAGGATCAATGCATACTGATCACAGGCGAAAGTGGAGCAGGAAAGACAGGTACACGTTTGAACACTCTATCCCCTTGTATCCCCTTGTATGACTTCAAAATGCAGAGGATCCTTGGCTTCAGATTAGGTCAGGTGGATGCTGAGAAATGAAATGGTTTGGCTGTTCTATTGGTCAGATGAAGGCTCACAGAGTTCGTACATAAACTATACTGCGGTGATGCAGCCGGGAACTGTTATAAAGAGAAAAATGCCCGGTGCTGCTGCTCATGCCAATATTTTATAAGTAGGTTGCCTGATGGGTAGGTCAGCAGTGACCTTTTTATGTATCTTGTGGCTTACTGGTAAGGTTGTCTTATGCATAACACTTAGGGATTATTACCAAATAAAGTGTATTTAACTAGTGTCACAAGACTGCAGTATTAATTGAATGCAATTGATAGATTTAATTATGCTTTAATGTGCTAAGTTTCCCTATATCTGTAGTAAGAACTATATTACAGAGCTAAATAGACCATAGGTTTTTAAGTTATAATTTGGGACCCAAAACATGGATTATATCATCATCATCTTCAGTTATTTATATAGCGCCACTAATTCCGCAGCGCTGTACAGAGAACTCGCTCACATTAGTCCCTGCCCCATTGGAGCTTACAGTCTAAATTCCCTGACCCACACAGACCCACACACAGAGACTAGGGTCAATTTTGATAGCAGCCAATCAACCTCCTAGTATGTTTTTGGAGTGTGGGAGGAAACCGGAGCACCCGGAGGAAACCCACGCAAACATGGGAGAACATACAAACTCCACACAGATAAGGCCATGGTCGGGAATCAAACTCATGACCCATGGCTGTGAGGCAGAAGTGCTAACAAGTAAGCCACTACGCTGCCCGTTACAGAAGATTGGGTTACATGACTTTTGCTTTCAACAATTGTATTGTTTACAACTAGCTGCTCCACTTATGTTTCATCATTATTATATTTTATATATAATTAATGTACATGTCCCAATTTTCTATTCCTTATATTTAAATAACATAGGAGAGTTGCAACCATAAATACAATATTTCTGAACCCCTTGGGCTCTGGGCAAGGGGAATGTCCATAGTTCTAGGTGTGGAAGGGTTTTCAGGGCAAATATTATGTTTTGACTCTTGTTCCCCCTATAACTTGAAAAAAAAGTTAATGATAAAAGAAAATAGTAAAGTAATTAAAAGGATGTGATGCTTTTCTGCTGAGCCAGTACATCTGTGTAGGCTGAGCACAGTACTGTCTAAATGGACTTTGGATCACTACGAACCCCATAATCTTATGTTTATCAGATGTGAGAAGTGCATTTTATTGCATTATAAATACTCCTTTTCAATAAACGTTAATTTCTAAAACTTGGAGAATAAAAATAAATAGTATGAATTGCATTTTGCATGCAGAAAAATCTGATTTGTATTGTGCAGTTGGTTATAATAAGAAGAGAGGACACTTTCAGGCACAAATGTTAAAACCTGGAATCTGAAAATGGATCAAAAAGCTGATGTACAAACAAAATTTTGGACCTCAGATAAAAAGATTAAAACCCTTTTTTGTTTAGACGAAAGTGAGTAAGAGTATAAGGTCTGGAAGATCTTCGCTGTATTATTCAACACCACTGGTTAAAAGAAAATAAAATATACAATGAAAAATATAATTTTTCAATTGCTTTCTTATACTGAGGCGTTCAGAAATAATTTTGTTTCCTGTGCATGAACGTAGGACACAGGCAGTAGGGCTCTACTAGACTGGATCAATGGGTGTCATATGCCTAACGCAAACCACAAGCTAGGTGCACTACTAGTTTGTGGAAACTCCTCCTGAGAGTGAAAAGTAGGAGTACACAGAGTGGACTATTCTTTGCATCACATTTTCAACAATATTGATGCAAAGTATGACGTGTCGGTTGTTCTCGTTGGTCATTCTTCAAGATATCAAATATCAAAGTGTAGAAAGTTTTTTGAAAGAAAGTAAACAAAAATAGATCTGTCTAATATGCATTAAAACAGTTAGATATGCAGGAAAGGAGTGTTAATTGTGCATGGAAGACTAATCTGCCATTCCCTTGTAAGGAAGAATGTCCTAGGAACTTTATTTGCAGTACATCTTTTTTTCATTAGTGTAATTGAAGCCATGCTGTGAAAAGGAGACAGTCATTTCCTGTGCCTGTGGAAAAAGAAGTTTTCACAGTTTCACTATGGTGGTATTTGATTTTTATTATGTATGCAAATGATTATGCAATCCTTTAATAATTAAGGGTATGTTTCCAGGATTTGGTCGCAACTGTTTTTTATTACTATATATAGAGTTCTTAAAAATATTTTATAAATCCACAATTCCTTAAACATACCTACAGAAATGTGGATATTCCAGATTTAGATTGTGTTCTTCTTTTCCACTGGTTAAATATTTGTTTTATGGAACAACAATCTGAAAAATGGAAATGCTTTAATATCATACTTGCCTGAACTCCCGGGAGGCTCCTGAATTTAGGGGAGTAGGCAAAGCTCCCACATTTGCCTAAATTCACGGCATGAATGGAGGGGTGGGGCTTAATCACGTCATTAAACTATGTGGTGACGCGACAAAATCAACACGCCCTTCTACCCCATGTCACATGACTTTCTTAAAAGTTGGCATGTATGTTTAATAGTAATCCATGTCTAGGATATCTTATAGTGCCTTCATTATGATTTTGTATGCTTTTACAAGGGAACAATACTTTTTAATTCATATCTCCCAATTGGTAATGGTTTGTAAATAATTTTCATTGGTCGTTGGTGTATTTGTATGTATTGTTTGCCATGTCCTGGCATTGTGTGTAGAGTTGGTCATGGATCTGTTGTATTATGCAATACTGTGGATTTCTGGGGTACTTTTCTACATTGTACTTCATTGTGCATTAACTTAGTGTTTGGACATGATGTTATTACCTTTTATACTTTAAGGGGGATGACATTTCATTCTATGAAACAGCTGTGCATATATAATAATGAGATGGTCATGATAGAAAAAATATTTATTATGAACCACTGCTTCTATCAACCAAGAGTGTATTGTGAGAGATTGTGTTGTCACAAACAAGGAATCGCTCACAGTCGAAAATTATCCATAAAAACTGTATAAATGCATGTAAATTATAGAAATATTAATGTAACATAAAAACACACTAAAAATCAATAGTTCTATTCTTCAATGTCACCAATGATAATACTATGACTATCATTCAATAGCTAAAAAAATACAGAATATATTTCCTAAACTGTATTTATGAATGAAAGAGTGATGTGGGAAGCCACTACATCAATGGTCATAACCATGCTAGGTCCATTGATATGCTGGGGCTGCAGCATTGATATGGTGGCTTCCAGTATTGTTGTTTCTTTCATTCATTCATTCTGCAGTCAGTCCAGGGTGGAATCCTCCTCGGCAGTATTGCTTACTGTACGGAGCTATCGCTTGTACTGCATTACAGTACACAGGACCGTTCCATTCATTATTTTATCATCCAGATAGGCTTATATAGATCTCTTTATATGTGGGGTTTTAACCATTATTCTAATAAATATATACTTATATACTACACCATCAGATCACCACCAGTTTCTCTTTGAGTTCCCCAGGGCATATAGCTTTACCATCACTGAAGACCAGTGTTCAAAGTGGGCTGGTAAACAGTGGTACCACCACTTCTACTGCTTTTATCACAAAACTAGCAAATTCCATTCATTCTAAATTTTCAGTTTGTCCACTGTAGAGACTATAGGGTCTCCTATAAGCTTACATACCACATACTATTTGTCTAAATTTTGGAAGCACTGGCCACTGTTGAAGCCCCAGCAACAGCATCAATCAGATACACTCACTGATTCTTTATATACAGTAAGCACATTTTAATCACTGGGAGTGCTTTTTTTTTGCTTATAATAGTACACTATTACGCTGTTTACTTTTGTTCGGAATACAATGTAGGAGCAAAAAGCTTAAACTTCTATGATTGTGCACCTAGAAAGGGAATGTATATGCTATATAGTTTGGTATCTCTGCAGGCTGTGAACATACTTGGGGAGTTCACCACCTCTTCGAGTGCTGCATTTTTTTTCATATTTTCCTGGACCTGGCCTTGCCATGATTGACATTTTTTTACGCTGTCCACAATAATGTCATAAATGATTTACTAACGGGCCATACCGCCAAGCTATTGTATTGTGAGATGATTATTACACCTCTGTTAGAATTAGGCGAAGTACACACTGGAGCATTTTCTTCTAATCGGGCAAATCAGTTGACATATGACCGTTGGATTGGAAGTCGGGTCAGTGTGTATAGTGACACGATGGTCGAAAGTCGTTCCAAAGTGTCGATTGTCGGCTCATTTGGTTGGTCGTACTGTTTAATATTTTCGGACCAATCCACCGAACGATCATGTAGTGTGTTTAAATTTCCGATCCATCCAAGAGCAACTCCCGATAGTTCCTCAAGCTGTGACTCCTTAGAGGGCTGGTATGTTATTTTCTGATGCCTGTACCAGTTCCACTTGGTGTAGTATCAGCACGGTCACTCATTTGGTAATTAGGTGCCTCTAGCAGTAAAGCAATAGCAGGTGTCTATTGCATTAATGGGTACAGCATATGTCTGCCATTTTAATTAGAAACCTGCAATAGTTCAGTGGAAGTTCATCACAAATTGATAATAGCAAAGTGTTGCAATATGAACAATTATAAACTGTTTATTTGGCTGCTTTTATTGGTTTGCACTTTATTCATTTAATGTATATTGTAAATTTTGTATATGTTAATAAAATTATTCATTTGGATCTAAAGAAGATAATACTGTTCATGGAGAACTTCAATGATAGCCTAACATGTTGGCATTATCAAACCCAGAGCTTGTAGTGAAATTGCTGTTCTGTATTTAAGATCAGCAGGCGTTCTTCCTGTTGCCAGAAATCTTAGGGTAGCAACCAGTCTCTGCTCTGCAGATGTGGGTCTCCTTAAACAGGTGTCCTCTTTCTGGATGATAGGGGTGTCTAGTTGCAGCAGTTCCTGGAATGTGGGTTCATTCATTCTCTGGAAATTCCTGAAGTCATTGGGGTTGTTGTCCCGTATCTCCTGAAGCAGGGACGTAGGAGAGAATGAGTCTCTTCTCTTGAACCACTCTTTGGTCCAACAAGATCTATTCTTTCTCCTTCTTTCCCTTCACATCTGTACTTAGTCTTCTTGCCACAGCGAACAGAAAAAGAGCAGTTGCTTGTTGTTCTTAAACAAATCTTTTTTTACTAATATGGATACTGTTTATGTGTGGCTGCAAACGAACGTACACTGTACACGTGCTAACCAATGTAGGGAGAAAACATGTTACCTTCGCTTTTTTAGGAGGTTTGGGGATGTTACTATTGAACATGCTCTGCCCTTTTAAATTTCTTGGGGATATTGTTACATGGACGTCATAATTTCAGTGTGTACAAAATTCTGTTCTTTGCTCATGACAATATAGCTGTGAAAAGTCGCTGCCTGGACGGGTTGGTCTTTCGTTAATCGCCTAAAATGTGACTAGTGTGTACGCATTAATTATCCGAGCGATTGGACCTTCGGTCAAAGGTAAAGCTATTGTAGATAACTCGTCAGTCGGAAAATTATTCAGACTAGGTACACACTGGAGCGTTTTTGTCCAATAATCGGGCAAATCATCCAACATACAGCCGTTTGGTCAGAAGTCTGGTTAGTTTATATAGTGACACGATGCTCAAAAGTCGTTCCAAAGTGTTGATTGTCGGATCATTTGGTTGGTTGTACTGTTTAATATTTTCCAACCTATCACCTAGCAATCAAGTAGTGTGTATGCATTCATGCTCAGGACCTCCATAGAGTTTACAGAGTCGTGTTCTTTTCAGCCAATGCTAGCAATGAATGTCCCGGTGAATAAATGTAGAGTGTGCTGTAGGAGGAATAATTAATTTGTTCATTCTGAGTCTCAGAATGAATTCAGAGTCTCCGAGTCACAGAAGCTAACGAAATTCGTTAGGACATGTGGATAGCTATAACAAGGCAGTTTTAATCGGTGTGACAATGTGACAAGAATGAATGAATATTGTGCTGTCATTCTCTGAAGACTGGAGGACCAGATGAAGAACACAGATCTGAAGGTAAATCCTGTCAGTGTGTATGCATGAATCGCCAGACTGATTTGAACTTCAGTCATAGGTACAGTCGTTTGAGATAACACGTCGGTTGGAAAATTCTTCAGTGTGTACCTAGCCTTACAGTGAAACTGTAGGAAAAGGAATTCTGGGGAAAAACAAAGGAAACAACTGAACTGCACCAAAAGCCATTGTATCCCCAGTTTCAAGCAATAAAAAGTTGGTTAAACGCACTGAGTGTCTTGCTGGAATATCACAATGCCAGGAGGTTGCTGACACGTCTATACGTATTGTCATGAGCCGTGGCAGCTTGTGTTTACCTTTTTCTCGTGTCCAGGCTGTCACCATGATGATCGGGATGTCACTTCCTCCCCATCCCGGCCATCACCAGGGCAATGGCCGGGTTGCTCCTCCTATCAGCGCTATGTCCCGGCACAAGGGGGACAGCCGGGCGCGAGCGCAAATTAAAGTAATTAATCATTAGCCATCTGTGGCTATTTACAGCTCCCTGTGCCTCTGGTTCCTGATTGGCCAAAACTAGTATTTAAGGCAGAGGGCTTAGCTCACCTGCCGGTTATATCTTCTGTTCACACACTGGCTGACCTACTTCATATCCCTCTGGATACTCTGCCTTTAATCTGTCTGATATCTGTTGTGACCTTGTGACCTGCTGTTTGCTGATTGTCCCTGATATTTGCCTATTTATTGGATCAGCCCTGTTTGCTACCTGCCCACGACCTCTGACCTTTCCCCGATACCTGTCTCCAGTATTCAAGCCTCCTCCACTCTGTTCTACGGTTATTTGTGTTGTATGTTCTTTGAAAAAGTTAGCACACTGCTAACGAAACGCGTTAGATAGGACCCCCTGCACCTGGATTGCTCTCTTTGGAGGAAAGCATAGCTCTGTTAACACAAAGAGACTACTCTGTATTATAGGATTGTGATTATAACATCATCTCAGCGTGTATGCAGAATTCTCATTTATATATGAGGCAGCTAACATCGGGACATTAGTCCTCGGCTGATTGGAAATCCAGCACCTGAGTACGCTCAATCCGAGACCGCTTGGACATATCATCATACTTATCAGCGGACATCTAGTTTTACCGGGATGCCGGTTCATTGTGGTGAAGCGCTTTATATCCGCATCCATACCATCTATTAGATCTCGGAGGAGACTCACTATAATATCATTTAGGAGATACAATCAGTGATTATTATATCAAGCCCCGGACCAATATACTCTACAGACGGATCCAGTTCATGCACCCTTGTGCTGCAGCCGCATTCGATGAATGGGTGAAATCTATCCTGCTATACACCCTTTGATGACACAGGATTGTGTTCATATTTACTGATTTTATCATTGGCATTGTGTACTGGCCAGACACATCTATCATTGTTATTTGATGTGTACATGTATATTGTGATGTAATATTGGACAACCACTGTTATATTTTCTACATGCGAGTTCTGCCATTGGAATAATTTATATATATTTCTATACCATAGAATAAAGTTTTATCTCTTCTTTGGACGCACCCTGTTTATTTTTGTGGTTCTGTGCTACGGTTATACTGATGAGCCTTTATTACCCTAGAGCTTAAATCCTGGGGGCATCAGAGTACCTCCGAATAACATCAGTTCGACGGTGAAGACCTCTATTAGCCTGGTTCTTAAGACTTATATAAGAGCCATAGCCCTAACATATAGAAGTCCTTCCCTCCCTCCTCTCATGTAATGTTTTTTGGCACATATTAGGCCAATTTCTCACTGTAAATATGTCTTTGCAAGGAACTACTTTTTGCTCAATTGTCTATAGAAGCCTCATAGGGCCACACCCTTTTTTTTTACATTACATACTCCTTATTCGCTTAAGCACAATTTATGGGTAATTGCAACCGCACCAGTTTGCCTGTGACACTATTACATAAGGTAGTTTAGCTGAATTTTACTTAAATAAACCTACTTCTCTGTGCCAACACATATGATAACATGAGCTTTGAACTGCTGTGTACAAATAAAAGTGTAAGCGGAGAAAAAAGTTAAAAGAAAAACAAAAAAAAAAATCATACGTTTGACTCTGACAACAATAAAGGTAGTATACTTTTGCTACATTCCAAAATTCAACAGTGTGTTCAGTTGATACGATATTGGACAAAGATATCAGTGTGTTGATATTACTAAAAATAATCCTTTTTAGATTTCAAAGCATTTTGTTAAAGCTGTGTACCTGTCCATCTTGGACTTTCACTTCAGATCTCACCTTGAATACAAATCTGTCCTCCCTCAGCTATGCGTTAACTGGTGTGTTACACAAGTCCAGCGAATAACTAAACACACACTTCTTCATAGGAGATTAGAAATGTTGTAATGTGAATTCCAAAGTGCTTAGAACTCAGATGCCAATAATTCCTTAGTGAACCTAGGTAGACTACAGACTAACCTCACCCAGACATAGAAGTATGACACACACCCTGCTTATTTATTTTCTGGTTCAGAGCCACTTACCTTAGCCTGCATTCTTAAAGCTTTTTGAAGGCTTGTACACTGTATCTGTAAAAGAACCTGAACCTAGAACCCATTGTTTCCTTTGTCGGCATATATAATCGCATTTTTAGTAGTATTCGGGTGTGTTGCGTTGTATTTTTCTGAATGCATTATGTTCCATTCAATGCTTTTAATGAGGATAAATACTTTGGGCAAACTTAGTGACAACCAAATGCTAGAAATAAACACTAGTAATAAACGCTAATCTCCTGCGTATTTGCTCCCATTTTTACTAGAATCTGTAATTTAAAAAATACACTAATGCATATGAGGCCTTAGAGATGGATTTAGTGTTGCGTTGTAGACGGAAATCTGGAAAAATAAATAGTTTGTTTTTGGTTTGTTTTTATTTGCTTTTTTAAATCAAAGGGGAACTCATCCCCAAGCTAAATATGTATTTTAGAGGAGATTCACATAAAAAATTAAAGTTTACTAGCCTTGTAAGTTTGCCAGATCCGCTGGGGTCCCTGATGACAAGGTTCCAAAGTTGTTTCTTCTTAGCTGGTGACCAACCAAGTATTATACCTGCTCAAACAGGCAGAGGGGTAATTAAGAAATGCAGAGTAACACAAAGGGGATTTGATGGAAACAGCAAATGACACATCCAAAATAAGTATGTTTAGTCTTTTTGTCTGTTTATTTTTTATCTTAAAATCTGTTCATTCAAGACAAATGGGCTTAGGGAGGAATTCAAATAGGGAGGGGGACAGAGCAAGGCTCAAAATCGTAAAAAATCAGTGTCCTAAATTAAGAGCAGATTCACTACAAATACATTTTATTTAGAAATCAGTAACGTTCAATGTTCATGTTGTGATCCAATTTAAAATCAAGCAATCTGGACTCTGAGCATATGCCTGTAATAATCAAAGCGCATGGATAGAAATGGGCAGAGGGCACTATAGCAGTCTAGCTATGGGGACCAGGCTGAAGAGAATTTAACTGGGGTGTTGGAAATAAAACAAGCAGTGTGCTTCATCCTGTAGACAGCGATCAGGCTTTGGGAATGTGGTAGCAGGAAGTAAGCAAAGGAATGGTGCATCTGTACACTAGTGGTATTGAAGATGAGATGTCTGATTCTCTTCCAGAAGGGGGATATTTTGGCACATTCCAAAAATATTTAGAACATGTTTCTGATCGTAGCGATGCCAACATAGATGAGTCAGGGAATATTTTGTTGCTTTTTGAAGGAACTAGGTACTGAGGAAGGAACACTATAGTGGCATTTTCACGGATACGCATTCAAGAGGCTGGTGACGCAATGATTGTTCTGATGCGTGTCCATATTTTGGGTTTGACTGTCTCTCCCATATCCTGCTCTGAAACCAGAGGCATATAGCAAAAGGTGATATATTGTGGTAAAAGGCCTCTAGCAGAAGATCTAAGCCAGCAGAGAGTTTTTAGTTCGGTGCGCTGCGGGTGATTGTGACACTTGCATGATTCTTTTCAACAAACATTGTAACTGGCGATATTGGGAAAAGCAGTTGTTTGGGATTTGATATTTCTCCTGAATTTCTGCAAAGGAAGAAAAGCCTCAGAGGGGTTTGATTTTTGTGAGCAATACTTTGATTGGCCCAAAAGGAAATGATGAAACCCAGACAGAAATGCTGGTTTGCCCCACATTGGCATGAGTGTGGTGGATTTGGAAGGAGGTTACATTTTTGGGTATGTCTGTCCCATATTTTATGGTAGAAGGCAACAGTAAGGAATCTTTTAAATATCAGACTTCTGATTTGAAAAGGAATCCAAATTGAGGAGGCAACAGAGATTGTTGTGTTGGTGAGAGAGGAGTCAATATAGACCAAAATTCTAGAACCATGCTTTTAGTTTAGTTTGCTTTTATTATATGGACTCCTTCAACTCCACCCACAACTATTTTTTTAGGGTACTTTTCTAAATTAGTTTTTACATAAATGTGTAAATGTATATTAATTATATTTATATATACCCAATTTGTATGTATTCTGCCTGAGAGGCTATTTTATTATTTCCCCACTCATTGCAAATGCCTGTTTGTAGAAGTATTTGTGGAATTTCTGTTAAACAAAAATGACTTTTTGTTGTAATATAAAGTATAAGTGTTTTTCAGTCTATTGGCATAACATCTGAAAGAATCTTACATTACTTTAAATGTGCAATCCCTGTATAAATGGGTTGTGGTTCATTCACATAAAATACTGTTTGCCTGAAAAAGAGATTTAAGCTGCTATTAATGGTCTACAGTTTGCTTGATAGGTTATTACCATGGTGACCACAGCCACATTACATATGATGTAGAGAAGATTTGGAGCACCCCCTCCTCCCTGCCATCATGTGCTATGTATGATCAGTTGTCCCAGAGGGAGTATAAAATCCTATACAGAAAAAAATATAATTACAAGAAAAAGTATATTTAAAAAGAAAAAAAGAGGAATAGATTGTCATAGAATCCTGTTTGTGCGCCCAGGTAAAATGTGAACATTTGCTGAATGACCAAGATAAACTTTCCCCCTCCGTCCCCTATAAAAATCCTGCTCTTTCTCCTGTAATATATTAGTATTTGATATTGTATTTATGTAACTCTAGATGGGGAATAACCTACCTTCTAGCATAACCTTTGATTTTCCAATTGCAGTAATCTGTGCTAAAAAAACCCAAAACTAACTCTCTTCACATCAATTAAAGAGCCTACACCTGAAATGCAAAATACTAATTGTTATCAAAGAGCAGTAATATTGTAAAACATAGAGACAAACGTTTCAGGAACTTGCCAGAACTGAATATATGTAAGATAAGCATTGATTATACTTGCTTGACTGTTGTAAAATATATTGAAGCATATAGTGTTTGTTTAAGATAAATGTTAGGCCAGGGCAGGATTTGTGGAAAGGCAATAAAGGCCTGGACTGTCGGGCTGTCCCTTATTTCCACATCTTTATTATGCTTTTTTACTTGCCTATGCATGTTAGCAGTCAGCATTAAAAAGAAAACTGATACAATACCTTTAGTACTTTCAGGAGTTGGGTCATGGAGCACAGTGACATTGTCAGGCAAAACAATCCTGGCCTTGGTAGAGGGGAACCTTTAAATCTGGGCCTGTATGAGTCATTAGCAACTGCATATGCCCACCCATCATCCCCTTTTGTATGACCATTTGGTATCGTGCTCATCTACGTCACCTAAGCCATTCTATCATTCTGTTTCGTAGTATGAAGAGCAGATACCAATTCCATCAAGTAAATGAATATGTGCCTGCCAACAGTTTCTAAAACATGGTGAAGAATTATTTGTATGTATTTGATTTAATTTGCAAGGTGTCAGATGTTTTCTATGCAAAGTCTTGAAACTTAGCTTAATATCTCTGACACTTTCTCAGAGCACATGATATGCTATCTTAGCTTTTATTTCCACTTTGTCACCTGTACAACAATGGAATACGCTACAGAGGCTATTGCTAGCCCTATAGTTTTAGCATCATTAGATGTTTAAACAAATATATAACATTAAGAAACTCTGGAAACTATATTTTATCCTTCCAAAATGACTATTGATTATTTAAAGTTACACGGTAATTGCCCATTGTGAAATTATTAAAAAATAATGCTGAATTAATGTAAAGAACTGTGTCTGGTCTTGAGTGTTTTGGTGCAAGACTGACTCTCCTACTCTTTATGTGCAGTACGTGTGAGCAGGCAAATGGCTGTCCATGTGAATGTGACTCTGGTACTGTAAGTGTCTCATTCTATGAATATAGTAGTGTGCATCTATGCAGCCTTAAATAATTCTATGTGCGTATTTTGACATGCCACTTAAACATATGTCACACAATGGGGGGAAGAGGGATTGAGTCACAGTTACATACTGTAAAATGTGCTTCACGCATAGGAACAAAATGACTGTCACCACAGCAATGTTTGCATTGTGGTTATAGAGAATGGCAGCAGCACTCTGTGCCAGAACAGTGCTGTGTTCCTAATAGGGAAAACAGCTAAAGTGTATTTTATTACATTTACACCCACAATTGCAAATCAGTTTTAACTTTAAATAGAAGCTCTCTTCATGGAGCACTCTATAAGCAAATCGCTTCACAATATGTTCACATTCAAAATATTCCGGCTCTTACCAAATAGACAGAGCTTTTTGGCCAGATAACGCACAGTAGAGAACATTATACGTACCATAGGAGTTGGTCAATATTTTAGCTATCCGTATGATGTTTCTATGTTTATGCCAACTGTTAAAAGAATTTAATAATATAAAGTTTTAAACAACTACTTCATATTACTACAACTTGACAGGCAGCCTAGACAGCTATTCATTTTTAAATTGTTGCAACAATATTGCAGCTCTACAAAGCCATTAACCTTACATGCAACATACATTGTGAAGATTTTAAAAGGTTATTTTTTTTTTTTACATTGGACAACTGCCCTTCATTTTTACCTGTCCCTCCATTTGACAAACAGATGGGTTATTAGTGTGGTAAATGTGGGATGTGGTTTAAAAGTGGACGATTCTTTAGTCTTGTTTCCGACCATAAGGCCTCTATTGCCATCAAAATACATGTGTGTATTTTTTTTTCACTATACTATACAAGTACATAGTTATGACCCCAAATCTACTAATATTTGCGTTTTCTTACCTGACCCTGCCATGCCGATTCAAAGCATTGGGTAACCACTGCATGTTTAATGCATTTGTGTTTGGCATGTAATGCCAGTGGCTAATTAACCTTTGTGAAAAGGAAAATAAAAGTAACAGTGTGGGTAGCACGGGTTCTCTTTGACTACAAGAAAAACAAGTTGAATGAATGAACTTTGCTTTGTATTTAGGGTAGGTTTGACAATATAGTGTTCCTGCACCTATTTTATAGCCTAATTCTCTGTCTCGGTCTTGCTGTTTGTCCCTATTGTCGTCGTCCTCATCACACTGCCTATGCCACATGCAGTTCTGTCCTCACTAACATAATCACACAAGTGAATTGAAATCCAGGGTGAGCAGGAGTTGTCAACTGAATTCAATATGTGCTCAGATCCAAGTCAAACAAAGAAAATCTGCGAGAAGTCTGCCCAAAAACTTGACACTGAGTGGAATTTAATTTTCAACAACTAACTTAATTTACTGTTGACTGTACATGAACATGACCCAATAAGCATGTACTACACAAATTCCAAGTCTGCCATGTTTGTGAGAAATACCTAGTCTAGTGTGTACATTGTGCTATTAGATGCATCACTGGTCTCCTCTAAAGGCAGATCAGATATGAATTTTCCTTTACATGTTTCTAGTTTTAAAAAGTGACGTTCTGCTGATGCAACACAGAAAAATTAGTAATCAAATATATTTGAAGGTCAAGGTTTTATTTAGTCTGCAGTCATTTGTTAACAAAATATGAAGTAGTACTACTTGCTTGTGTAATATTCAGCCTGCATATATTCGTACCAATTCAAATACATGTCTATGCTATAAATATGCTGTATAGAAGAATGCCATTTTTGAACTGTGCTAATGTCATGTTAACCTAAAAAGTAAACTAATTTGTAACTTTTTTTTTTTCATTTGGGTAAAATGTGATAAATTGGTGTTTTTACTAACATTCTTTCTGGAATCTCAGCCTTGTCCTGACTGTGAGCTGTACTCATAATCCTGTACTGCAGTGTACACCGAGAGCAAGGATTGCTCTTAAATGCAATGTTTAACAGGTTAGAGGTTAAAGTCTGCTGTAGCATGAGTTTGTTAACATAGCAGAAATGTATCTTTCACCGGGTTAAAATGGCCAAGATGAGTCTGTTGGTTTTTGACCCGGTCTATGAGAGGAACCGAGATGTCCCAGGACACATGGCTGCACCAAGCGAACCTTGGGTGTCCGTCTACGGGCACCTTAGTGAAATCATTTACTAGGTGGTACTAAAGCAATAATTGAAAACACTAATTTTTACAGTAAATCCCCTTCCCATCTAGCAGAGTGATGAGTTCCAATGTCTGGGATCTCCAACCAGAGGTACTCCCCTCTGGTGCCTCATGAACGTTACAGTCTCATATCACTGCCGTTGGAAGGAGCACTTTTGAATCTCGTATGTACCTACATATAGTAAAATTGATAGTTTTGCGCTGTTTAAATCTGATTTCAAATAGGAAAACTCGTGTTTGATGTGCAAAATTTTCTTCTCTTTGCACTAGCAAAATGACAGTTTTGCATATTGGCTAGGATGCTATCAAATGAATCAACATTGCTTATTTCAACATAATGCATTATTGTGTGGTGAATTATATTATTTTGTGTGCAACAAAAAGCATTTTATATATTTCGATCGTGCATTTACTGTAAGTTTTTATAGGTGGCAGTATGATTAAAGGAGTGTTGTTTTGTTTTTGTGGTTAGAATTGTGGATTTTCAATGATTAATCTGCCACTTAATATTTATTTTCATGGTTCATTGCTCCATCCCTGGGGTAGGAGAGCAAGCAGATAAGGCTTACAATAGTGTCAGGCTGTATTTTCCAAGACACTCTGCCCTCAGATAATCTGTTTTGGCAAGTCTTATCTTAGCTACCTGGTGTCAGCACTGCTATAAAATACATTGTTCTGCAGACAATGCATCATATTGTATTAAAGTTATCTACTAGAATATCTTACAACATGTGTTCCTATTGAACTGTGTCTCTGTTGTATACTTTCTCCTTTGCATATTCTATTTATTGATCTTTTGTTTTCTTCTCTTACAACTATGGCTTGTTTCTAACAGGCAGTTTGGATTAAAGGGGACCATTCAGACTTATCAAACAACCTATATAAAGTATATTTTTATGTGCATATAGAATATATATGCATGTGTGTGTGTATTTATGTATATCATCATTAGTTATTTATATAGCGCCGCTAATTCTGCAGCGCTGTACAGAGAACAAATTCACATCAGCCCCTGCCCCATTGGAGCTTAGTCTACATTTCCTAACATACATACACACAGACAGAGAGACTAGGGTCAATTTGATAGCAGCCAATTAACCTACTAGTATGTTTTTGGAGTGTGGGAGGAAACCCACGCAGACACCTCATCTGGCTATTGAAATTGGTGAATGGTATTGATTTGCTGGTTCTGTATTACAGAAACAGGAGAAAACTCCCATGAAACCGTTACATGTAGCAGACCATAGAGCTCTGACTAGTGTCAAGGGCATGTTAATAAAATCTTTATCTAAGTAGCAGTGTGGCTAAAGGACTACAGAACTATAGATATGAACATAAATGTCATGTTCTTTTTATATGAATTTTTGTTTATAATCACTTCACACTTCCTGTATGTAAAATCTATTAAACACAGTAGGCAGTTTTATGTAGGCCAAAATCACAGACAATGATAAAATACAGTTACTTCCATTGTGATAAGAAATAGTTTTTAACTTTTTTCCTGATAAAGATGAGTAAATATCAATTTGTCTGCATGACATAAACTTAAATTAATTTTGTGGACTGTCTCCCAGTCTTAAAGATACCAAAAAATAGAAAGACTTATAAATAGAAGTAGTTGTTGTTATAATTATTGTGACTATATGTATACATTGTGACTTAATAGACTATATGTTTACATGTTATGTCTTCCAGAGGCAAGCAAGCTGGTTATGTCCTATGTAGCAGCTGTCTGTGGCAAAGGAGCTGAAGTTAATCAAGTGAAGGAACAGCTGTTGCAGTCAAACCCAGTCCTGGAAGGTATGGGCGGGGTTAATTCAGTTCTGCAGTTCCGTTAATATAATAATCCAATGCGTTTTTAGAGAGCCAAAAACTTTATCAAATTCTGAAAGGTTTGGTCTGTATGTGTTGAGATCTATATTGTTGGATATTGTGCCCCAATGTAGAGAAATGTAGAAGGTGCAATTGATGGCAATGGTGGTCAAATTTTGACACATCTATGGAAAGCTTGTATAGTTGTAAGCAACTGAGCGAATAAAATAGTTAACCAGTTTTTAACTGATGATCCTAAAAGAAGTGGCAAACGTGTAGGTGTTTTCACTGTCGGAAGTGTATAATAAATATGGTGGCACTGTATGGGTTTCATGTAAGCTTAATGAATTCTACTTGTCCTATTGTCCTTGCATGGGTTAAACTCTCCTTTGTTGTAACAAACGTAAACAATTCCTAAATTTCGTTAAAAGTAAACCCCCAGCTAATTGTAGTTCTATGTCCTAGATCAATGTAGTTCAAGGGATCCCCTACAATCCGGCACATAATCCTTCTAGCCAACTAAGAACAAGTTTGAAAGTAAATTGGATCCATTGTATGGTTGTGTAAGAAAGTGATTGGACATGCAGCAACAGCTGGCCAATCCGCTTCATTGACAGCCTTTCAATATCCTTGGAGGATTTTTTTTCCCAGCACAGGAATTGTGCATGGACAGCTAGCTTAAAGGAATTTTATTTAACAAAAATTACAATTAGCTGGAGTTCTTCTTTTAGATATCAGTGCTGACAGGGCCCAGTGGCTGTTCGCAGAACGTACATTTCCATTCTGACCCTCCGCTCTCCCATAGCGACCTGTGTCCAGTGACCGGTCCCTCCAGCCACAAACTCAATTTCACACCTCTTAGCTACGTCATACTATTCGTTCTCCGTGTCTTCACACTACCCTACTCTGTTGTCACTCCTTGCCCTTCCCTGCCCAATCCCCTACTCAATCCCATACACTTCCCTCGATTTCTGCAGCCTACTTTCTCAATAATGCTTGTAAAACCTAACAACTGGTGATTCTTCATCCTATATTCCACTTGGAAATAATATCACAATTTCATTGTACTATATTTGTTTCTTCATGCTTGGACAACGGCTTTACTGTCCTATTCCCTGTATATTTCTGTTTGACCATTTAAACATACAGAATTCTAAAAAAAAGACATATAAAATATAAAGATATCAATGGTGAAGCGTGGTGACAGTTTTCACAGAATAGGCATTTTTACCTTAAAAATTTGTAAAAAAGCTCAACCCATGTTTTTGACATCCATCATTTTAATGTATGTAGTGCTGGACGTATATGTCTAGATTATATCCAACATTACCACATTTGATTTATAGCTTCTATTCAAAGCTATGCAGTTGTCTAATGTCTGTAGTGCACATAGATTATGCATTAGAGTTAAAATGGCCATGAAGATGAGATGGTACCTAGTCCCAAATAAACTTCACCGCATTTTCCCAACAACATCAGACAGGTTGTGGCGGACAGGGTACCACACATCTGGTGGGACTGTCTCATTATCCAACCACCGTGGGAACACTGCACTGACCCTCCTCCGCCAACTCGCAGCAATTCATATCCCCCAGAGACCCCACAATTTTCTTGCTCAACAAAGCTGCCCCATCTATAAGCAAATCAACAGACCACCTGACACTCCAAGTTAGTCAAGCCTGTAAACCATTGATAGCCCAAGCGTGGAAAAAGCGCCCTCCCTCTAAGACAGAGTTGATAAATAGATTGTGGCATATCTCGTCCATGGAAATTTCACGAGACATGGACCCCTTGGTACAGATTACACGGTTCTCCTGTTCTAGGCAGTGTGTAAGGAGAATTTTAGTCCTCCCCTCCTTCTCTTCCACCTCCCCCCTCCCCCCCCGTACTTTTTTTTCTTTCCCTCTTTTCCTCTTCCTCCCTCTACACCATTATTAGAAAAATGCTTTGTTATATTTAAACCCCTTCGATAGGTTATAACATGGAACCAGTACTTATGTTATATTGTTTTCTTTCATTGTACTTGTTCTACACTGTTGTCTGTTGTACAATGCGTGAAAATAAAGATATTTTTTTAAAACCATTACCATGAAGAGAATGCTTTCTGAAACCAAGCACCTTTTTGACAACAAAGAGTTTATCTGCAGCATTAGACTGAGATAAAAGTTTCTATGCAGCCACACTGTTAAAAGCTTGAGATCAATGCATTAAAATATTTGGAAACTATTTATGAATTCCCAGTTAAACAAAGAAAAATGTTTTGCCTAATATTGTAGAACTGTTCGTTTTGTGAGTTCAGTACATAGCCATTACTTTCTTGGCTGTATAGAGTGTCATCGGCACTGAAATCTTATATCGCTTAAGCTGATAGCCTAAAACATAATAAGTATTACACTATTGTTAACAGTTTATATTGAAGGATATTTGCCCCTTTAAAATGGCTTCACTTTTAACACTGTTGAAACACCACTAATAAAATAACAGATAGGTTTAACAGGAGAAAATAGAATTGCCTACTGAAATGAGTTAAACATCAATCCAGTAATTAAAATAGATTTACAATTGTGTATTTATATAAAGAATGGATGTATTTGATTACAATGTCTGTGGTTGATATTTATTTATTTTTGTTTCAAAATTACAGCATTTGGAAATGCAAAAACTATGAGGAATGACAATTCTTCCAGATTTGTAAGTACCTAATATAAAAGGAAGATATGGTGTTTGCATTCATAGCCCTTCTTACATCTGGATACTCAAGAAATAACTATCTAGTGATTAAGAGACTGTCAAAGATTGTATAACCTACTCCCACATTTTTGTCCCCCCTAACATAGACTTAATAGAAAGAAAGGATCACTTTTCAGAGGCAATAGAGAATTATATGCAGTATTTTGCTTGCCCCACTAATACAACAATGTGACCGGATGGGCCGCCTATGCTACCCTGTCTGCTGTTGCTGGGAACCAGTTGGGCTTACTTTGCCACCGTTCCCTTTCGTTATCCCAAATGTGCCCTCTTGCCGCAGTAGAAGGGGCTTACAAATGCTGCCACCACTGGACTCCTTACCGGCATCCAGTGGATTTATATGCAATGCAAAGCTAACAATATTTACACTTCGTTATGTGCTAAAATTTGATGCTTGCATTATCTGAGATCCAGTAACGCCAGAAAGCTAAGCAGCGGTACCCTGCTGGGTATACATGTTTTTGTCACTTCACATAAAGACTTGCTTAATATTTCCTGCTATCGGCAAACAGACTTCCTCTAGCAAAGATACAAACCCAAACAATGACACTTGCATACAAAACACATCCCAATGTAACACGATAAGTGCATTTCAAATTATACATTAGTGCCTGCACCTCAGATTGAAATACATTTCTACAATAAATTATTTCTATATGATCCAGCCACAAATATGTTATTTATCAGTGATCCAGTCACAAACGAGATCAGTTTTAAATTCCGTAGCAACATAACCTGTTTACGATGGTGGTTTCCAAACCGTTGGCTGCACTTGGCACGTAAACAGTCAGTGGTGGCTGGATTAGCGCTGAAGACTGCATATGATTCCCCTTGCACTGAAGAGATGAGATTATTACATATAATATTAGATACACAGCTCGAAAGTCCATCTGAGCATCAAACACATTCAGGGACTTGTGTGCAAAATTAGATTAAGAAAATGACCACAAAGGTGGATTTATTCTTTTAACATTACATTTGTATGAAATGTCCTCAAATTTATTGGAAGTATTTTTAAAGATATTTTACTTATTGTTCTAGCGACATTGAAACATCTTTTAGAGGTTTTTATGATAGTCACTGAAGTCACTGTGCATGTAATGGAATGGAGAAATTTCTAAACTTTTTTTGAAAGCAGTCATTGTGTAGGTCAAGTCTAAACCCCTTCAACCTGCAAAACCATTGCATCAATATTCTAGGTGATGAGAACAATAGTAGGAGTGTACAAAATCTGACCTCCCAACTGCATATTTTACTGCTTTGTAATTGTTCTTTTTCCAGGGCAAATACATGGATATTGAATTTGATTTCAAGGGTGATCCTCTTGGTGGCGTTATAAGCAACTGTAAGTAAATAAGCTAAATCTTTGGTTTATTAAAGTTTAAAATTGGGATATATATATAGATAGATAGTATGAGGCAAACTAAAGTTTTAGGACACCACAGTAACTGCAGCGCTGTTGATCAACACAATATAAACAGAACAAGGTACAAATAATGAATAGAGATGCTCACTGACCCCCGTGTTTTGGATCTGGATTAACTTCATGTTTTGGCTTTGCCAAAACCGCCCTCGCTTGTTTGTTTTGGTTTTGGATCTTTATGTTTTTGAAAAATTGCTAAAATATGCTAAAATTACATAATTTTGCTCTTCTTTTTTTGGGGGGTTCCTACATTATTATTAACCTCAATAACACTAATTTCCAGTCCGTTTTGACCACCTTACAGGTCATTATATTATTTTCATACACTTTCGGCCAAAGACTGCAGCGAGCACAAATACACGGAAGTTCACAGCATATCTAGGAACCATTGCCACACAGCAGTGGCAGAAAGGAAAAGTGGTGCAAGATGGAATATTGTGACAGCATTACAGCGGGGAGAATTCCATCACATTCTCTGTTTTGCTCACACAATCAACTTGGTGGTATCGAGCTTTTAAAAAAAATAAGTGACATGCAGGAGATGCTGTCTGTGTCCAAAAATAATTTGGGTCATTTTCAGCATTCTGCAACAGCATGTAGTAGATTGCAGCTGCTGCAAGAAGCATCGAATTTGAGGGGGAATGTACTTTAGTCCAGCGCAGTGGAGAATACTTTATGTTGTGCAAGGTGCTGAAACTACTCTAAGTATTCACCTGTGAAGAGAGTTCAGACACTGTTAGCTTGAGTCAAGTGATTCCCTTAATTAGACTTTAGGAAAAGCAGCTAGAGAAAATGAAGGAGGAGATGAAACTAAGCAATTCTGTTAACTATGTAGGACTTGTAGATCAAGTACTTTATTTGGTTCGCCAGGATCCCAGAGTTACCAACATCTTGATATCAGATCACTATACTTTGGCAACTGTGCATGATCCTAGGTTAAGAGCTGTGTCTCCTCTTTCTTTCCAGCTGACCCAGATCTCAAGAGATGCAATGAGCTCCTGGTCAGCAAGCTGACGGCTCAAGTGATACATGACCCGACTACTCCTCCTCCCTCAGTTTCTTTGGCAACTGTAATTAGGAAAAAAAACTTAGCTTTCATAAGACACCCAGTGGTGATGTAGATGAGTCAGCACAACATTTTGACATTTGGTCTAGTGTAAAAGAATTGCCCAAAAATCGTAGCAGCTCTGTCATAAAACGAACTACAAATTCCATGAGGAAGGCCTTTACTGGCATTTAGATCAAAGTACAGAGACTTCTGTAATGGTGGATTCCAGCCAGGATTAATTAATAATGAGTGATGATGATATACAAACTGATGATGGTGAGGATGATGACAATGTAGATTACAGGTGCTGGGATCTAGCTGAGAGAAGGGAACTAGCGGCTGCCTGTATGCTTGTTAATATTTTGGGTAGAATGGCATGTTGGCAATTTTATGTTTTTCTACAGTATACAAGCTTTTTTTTTTTTTTTTCACATGTTCATTCCCCTGATTTAAAACCACTGTGCACTTGAACATAGCACATGAGGTAGAGGGATTAGTATCATCATGACTGAGACTGGAGAGAGACAGAAACAGGAGGGGTGACAGTGTTTTTGTCAGAGCTGTGTCACCGTAAAATGTCACTGGAGAATGCCAAGAGCACTGCCACTCCTCCTCTTTCTTTTTCATTAATGACGCTGCCCAACTGCACTGGAAACTGCCAACAACCCTGCTACCCCATCTGTGTCTGTCTGTGAAATGGTGCTGGATCTCCGTAGAGGGTAGTACTCGTAAAATCCAAAACTCGCGAGAGCCGATGACGCAACACTGATGTTTTGCCTCGTTTTCACTTCTGAGGGTGCGCAAAAGTATTGAGTCGGCTCGGTACTCGGATCGCCGAAGTTCGGGTGGGCTCCGTTCTTGGAGAACCGAGCCCGAGCATCTCTAATAATTAAGAGTCAAGGGAAACCATAGCGACAGTAGAACTCAATACAAGATGAAGCAGAAAAAAAACTACATTGGAAAAGACAATAATTGAGCAGTGACGACGGGTGGGAGGGGTAGATGGAGTGAGTGGGGGGAGTTATTTAAGATGGGGTGGGGAAGCAAATGGATAATTGATCCCTCTGCATAAACACAGGGCCACAATTCAAATTATGACTAAAAGGAAGAAAATCTGACATGTCTATGTTATAGATAATTCCATTTTTTCAATTGCTGCTGTCTGCACAGCATGAAATATCTGTAAAGTCGTATTAGTTTGCATCTGAACTAGAGATGAGCGCACTCGGATTTCCTGAATCCGAGCCCACCCGAACGTTGCCGATCTGAGTCGGATCCGAGATAGAACCGGGTATTGGCGCCAAATGAAAACTCGAAAGCGAGGCTCCGAGTCATAATCCCGTTGTCGGATCTCGCGATACTGGGAACCTATAAATTCCCCGCTAGTCGCCGCCATCTTCACTCGGGCATTGATCAGGGTAGAGGGAAGGTGTGTAGGTGGTCCTCTGTTCTGGTAGATCTCGTGCTGTGCTGTGCTGTGCTGTGTTCTGTTCTGCAGTATCAGTCCAGTGGTGCTGTGTACTGTGCTCTGTGCATCTAAGGGCATAGTTATTTCCCCATTATTCCCAAGTGTTTAAAAAATTTAAAAAAAGTTATAAAAAAAAATACAAAAAACTAATTACATTTTTTTTTAATTACAACAAAATTTGCCAAACCAATCCTACAGTATAAGCCAATTGGTACTGCAATATTACCAAGTTCACACATTCAGCAGTAAAAGTCCACTCCTCTACGCAGTCCAGATACATTTATTGGTGCGAATCATACAAGTTCAGGGTTTTTAAATTATATTGTGGTGACCCACTCCTCTACACAGTCCAGGTACATTTTTTGGTGCGATTAAGACCAGTTGATGGTTTTCTTATTATATTGTGGGGACCACTCCACTACGCAGTCCAGAAAGATACCTCGTTGCAACGTTTTGGACTAATAACTATATTGTGAGGTGTTCAGAATACACTGTAAATTAGTGGAAATGCTTGTTATTGCATGTTATTGAGGTTAATAATAGCGTAGGAGTGAAAATAAGCCCAAAAACTTGATTTTTGGACTTTTTATGCTTTTTTCAAAAAAAATCCGAATCCAAAACCTTAAATCCGAACCAAAACCTTTCGGCAGGTGTTTTGCGAAACAAATCCGAACCCAAAACATCGCGAAAATCCAAAACACGAGACACCAAAAGTCGCCGGTGCACATCCCTAATCTGAACAAGTCGTTAAGCACTGAATAATATGAAGAATAATAAGTAGGATAAATAATGTCTTTCACAAATGGCAAATTGAATTTAAAACTTCAGTTCCCTATCCTAGTTCTGATGCCTATCTATAGACGGACTCTCCACATTTGACACTACACATAGAGATGACAAAGCAAATATTGAAGCATTTAGCTCCTGTTGCTCTGCATCCAGCACCAATTAGATGGTTAATGGTTGTCACACCTTTGACTTTGAAAATAATTGGTTGTAGTTGTTGGCTCTCTGGCTAAGTGTAGAATGTGATTTAGTTCTCAGTACTTCTTGGGAGTCTCTGTATGTGGAGGGTATGGGTAAAAATGACAAAACTAACCAAATCCTAGTTTACATTTTCAGAATGGGCCACCCATGTACTATATAAATTATCCACAGATTCTCTGCATGCACCATTTTGTATCTAGGCAAAACGGCTTTGTCTTGGTCTTCTCTGGTAGTGACCAAGTTCAGAGTGCAAGATCTGTGGTAAAACCAAAGCATTTACAACAGGAACATTTTCTCCTGGTCTTGAATGGTTTTAGGTGAGATCCATGTGCAGTCTTTGAATTTGGAGACCGGAAAACTCCTCCCAGCTCTGCCCTGTCATTTGCTGCTATTACCCAGAAACTCTGACAACCACTTTTTGTGAGCTCATGTTTAAAGAACATGGTTTATGACTTCAGGCATACAGTAGGAATTCCATAGTAAAGGGCAGTGTTAGCACTCATCCTGCTATCTTCCGTTTCCTACTCTAGTATAATGTAAATTGCATACTGTATTTCTTGAAGTGACATGCACATCAATTAGGATGTTTTGTAAGTTCTGTGTTCCATTGCAAAAAAGGGTTGAACTAAATTTAGGAACACTATTTATGAACAATTTACAATGTTGTTAGAAACTGCAAGTTCATAAGATGTAAATTCTAGTATTTTTTTTTTTTTTCAATATTGTAAGATGAACTTAACACATCTCTTCAGATATCTTCATTGCACATTATGTACAGCTCTGCTTTCTTTGAACTGCCAATAAAAATGATCTTGTTAAAGTACTGCGGTGACTAGATATATCTCCAGACAGCCTGCCCTTTATCTAGCCAGACAATTCATACTTAGTCAGCTGAATTTTCCTGTTTACCACTCACATGACTGACTGTGTTAGCTTCACGGTCAGATCCAGGCACCCGTCAGCACAGCTATCTTCACAAACTGGGAACAGTTTACTGATGGAACAAGGTCAAAATCAGAGGCACCCTCCCTCACATTTAAGGGAATAGTGCACAATACTTTTATATAAGCTACATTGTTTTTTTTCCTGTACCCACCCACAAATCCTGTTGCCCTAATTCTAAAGAAGATCCTAATCAGCAGTTGTAAAAGCCTAGAACTAGATTTGTTCAGTTCATTTGATAAGCACCTCACATTACGTATGATTTCTGGAAGATATTTTATGTATGCTTAATGCAGAAGGGAGACGTG